>NC_134373.1:23997500-24192500 GCF_035582795.1 Mycteria americana
ATTAAGCTACTCCGAGGCATTTATGGTCCGGTGGTGGCCAGAACCCACAACGCTGGCTTGGGCAGTAGTTGTGATGGGGGTGTCCCCAGGGACAGAGCATCTCCTGCGATTGCAGAATACGAGAGTGTGGCATCCTGGGGGTGCGCAAGGCCCGTCCCCTCCTGGCATGGCTTGCTTGGCCCCTGTGAAAGAAGTGCGGACCACAGACGGCCCCATTAGCCTCCTCCCAGGTCCTTCAGAGAGGAGGTGCTGACTGAGTCCCAGAACTGTCAAACTCATTTTGCCCAGCGCTTACTGGGGGATGTGACGTGGACCGTATGGGGTCGGATGTGTCGCAGCGAGGGTGGCGTAGGGGTGCTGAGGGTCCGGGCAGCTGGTCCCGGCAGGGCAGTGGGTGCCTCCTCTCTGACCCCACTCTGCTCGCTGCAGGAGGGCCAGCCGCTGCCCCCCGGGCTTGTTCTGCCGGAGGGGAGCTGTGCCCCCCCCGGCTCTGCCAGTGCTGACGGAGCAGGGACAAGTGCTAAATCTGGGACTCACAGGCAGGGCAAGGTGGAGGGAGCACTTTTGTTGATTGTAATAGAAGGCAAGCTTGTGTTAATGACTGCAAAACATGTAAAAAACAATAATAATCTGAGCGTTTCAATTAATACTGTATATACCAAAAGCATATAGCTATAAAGAAAACATTTGTTAGTCTATCGGTATCAGTATGTCTTACTAAAATAGAAAAATTAAAGGACATCTAGTGGGTTTGCTCCGTTTGCAGATATAAGAAACTAATGGGAAGTTAATAGCCTAAATAAGTGTATAAAGCATAAAATCATTGCTATTTTCAGCCTCAAACTCTCTCGGAGTCATTTTAAACACCCATGTGAAGTAGCAGACCTATGTCTCATATGGGATTATTTATACTACTCTATCAACATAACTCATTTCAACTCAGTCTGGCTACTGCAGAAATTTCCTGGAGTAACCAAAAATATATGCTGGCCTTTAGTTTTTAGATATAACTAGTTCGTTACATTATCCAAACTCATTTATAAATGCATGCCACTGTGCTCCAGTTAATACTTATCTTTTACGTTTACAAAATGAATTAATCTTCAAAGCAAGAGTTATCCCTATAATAAAGCTATAATATTTTTTCTTTGGTTTATGATTATGTATGCATAAATTAAGTTAAAGTAAACACTATTTGTGATACTTCAGTACATAGTTATAAATGTAGATTCCTTTTCCAAGAAACCATACACCTGCATTTATTTTAAATAATTTCTTTTCGCCCAACTTACAAACTAAGTGCTCCTTTTTGGTTTCTTTATTTCGTTGCGCCTTCATGTAGATTTTATTTATTATGAGTAGGTTCACTACTTCTCCACAAAACCCATAGTAAACAATGAATTAATAAAATAAGGGGAAATAAGACCTGCTTATATATGCCAAGCTAAATAATGTGATGTTTTCTAATTATTTTTTATTTTTAAAGTTATTTTAAATTAAATAAAGCACTTAGCACTTTGCTTCTTATAATTAAACAGTCAACACTATATTATACTTGGAGATTGACGTACTTGTGCCTGCAAACAGAACAGATTAATGTAATGTTTTGCTACCTTTGACCTTGTATCCTTGAGTCTCTTGATTCTGTGTCACCAAACATAGTACTGTAATAGAGTTGAGCTCTAGCTAATAGTGTGTGCTATTCTGACTGTCATGCTCCATCATTGTAACTTACTGCATGAGGTCCCCAAAGTAGCCTCAAACACAGAGAGACACAAAGTCACATCAACAAAACCTAAAAGTAAGCAGAAAAGACCTTAAAATGGAAATTCTTCATTCAGTTCATGCAAGACCAATCTGGCTGTGACTGCTGGTTATTCCGAAAACTCCAGCGAAGGAACATTTAAATGGACACGTTGCTAAAAATCCACTGGCAAAAGTCATTCAGAAAATGTAGCCGAACTCCTAATTTTACTCATTACGTTGTTATGATTTCAGAATCGGGAGGTCAAAATGCCATTTCTTTGTTCTAGTATGTGGTCTTGAAACACCGCCTGTAATGCCTGGCAAAGTACTTTCAAAGGAGGTATTTTCCATTACCTGGTGCTTTCCCCTAGGGTAAGCAGGGAGGAAGTCTCTCACAGTGGTCAAAGCCTCCTTGGGCCCAGCGTGGATCCCGAGGGTCTCCCATGCTACAGATGGGGCGATGGCTGCCAAATGGAGGAGCTCCTGGGAGGAACTCCGGCATGGTGAGAAGGCAGTTTTCCAAGCTGAGAAGCAGGAAATACCAAAGATTTGCAAGCCGGACTAGAAAGGAGCCCTTGCTCCTGGGTGAGGCGGCTCAGTGATTCTTTCAAAGCCACTCTACCCACTGCAAACAAAAGCTACCAAACGACTCCGGGGTTGCTCCCAGTCCTTCCTGCTGAAGCTGGTCTCCTTTGTATGAAATAGCCCTGATTAAGACAGACTGTTTGAGAGAGAAAATGTGGCTGACTCCATGCTCTCTTTGTGATGGCAGTCAGTTGGAAAAGGACCTGATTTAAGGGTTTCTAGTCAATACTTGTCATACCTTAAAGCAAGGTATGTAGATGAACACCTATTTTGTGATTTTTGTTACCTTGGGTGTGAAAGAGATGGTGAGAGCTTAATCATGTTTAGATAATGGTCATACTTGCTGTGAGCTCTTCAGTTCCGCGAGCGACAGAGGTGCAGTTGGTACCTGACAAAGGCAGGTAAGGAGGCATGTAAGCTTCTCCTTGTGAAGCCACTCCTGTGTGCCCCAGCTATCCTCTGCAAAATGGAATTAAGTCTAAGAAGGGCTTTAGTATTTGTTAAGGCCGTGAAAAGTCTGAAGATCTCGCATAAAAAAACTTCAAAAAGTAAGGCACTTACCTGATACTAAATCATTCACTAAGTGAATGAGTATTCAGCAACATTGATATTCGTGCACTGTTGTCTTACCGTGTCATATAGGAAGGGAATATAGGACTTTGCCTTTATGGCAAATGCTTTTATGTCTAACTCCCTCTTTTAATAGCCTGGGACTAGCTTTCTGAATTTCCAGTTGTGATTGAATTCTCCAAAGCTATTATTGCTGGAAACAAAAAGAAATTAGAGTACTCAGTGACCATACACTGTGCTGTGCAGTCATGTAAAACATAAAAGAATAGATAACTATTTCAGAGTGAAAGGAAAAACGAAATATATTTGAAATCAAGTGGCCTCTTCAATTCATTAGAGGATTATGAACTTTCATCACAAAACTTATTTTTAAGCAGAGACTTCATCTTTGTTGGTGGCTGCCTTCTGCTTTGTTTGCAAGCTTTCCTTTTCATACTTGAAACATCATCGTAAAAGCAGGTGTGAATGGTGGCACTGTGGGACATTATTCCCTGTCTTCTGCTTCCTTGTGTGGGCACCGTTGCCGACAGCATGCTAAACTTCACAGAGGTTGGCTGACTTCGCCATGTCAGCATACCTGCAGAGAGGTGGCCAGAAGAGCATTTTTCTTGGCTTACATCCTGGTGGAGAAGCTCTGTTTACGTGTGTTTATGCCTATACTATGGGTTATGTCATCACATCTAAAATGGTTTTAATTCTGCAAGGCAGGTCAGGCCAGTTCCGTACTTCTAAGACACATATTCTATGTGTAACTCAAAAAGCACATCCTACCGCCTGTGCTGTCGCTGAGATCTGTGCCCCTAGTCGGTTCCCGCGTGTAGTCGTCCCCACGTCAAGGCTGGGCATGCTGAATAACGATGATCTCCCTAACATAGCTTGTCCAAAGTCAGAGAGAGGGTATTGCACTCTGCAAAGATATCTCTTCTGATGTGATTGACAGCTCGCTCTAGCACCACAAATCCCATCTCTACACTGTGAAGGAGGAGCTAAGCTCAGTAGGGCGACCAGAAACCATCTGACCCTCTCTCGCTGGGAAACTAAGCTCAAAAGCCCAGTGGATCACAGTGAGCTCCCTGAGAGGGGCCTCAAAATATGCAGACAGCATCTGTGATCATATTTTGTACATCTCCCCAATATACTCTGAGTAGATTTGATGTGGGTAAAGACTAGAAAAATATCACTATTCTCCCCTCCTCAGTGTGATCCCTGAATATAATTTCATGCACTTTACACTATTATAAATACTAAGAAGTATAGTATCTAAGATGTACATGTGTTTATATATATATCTGTATTCAAATGTATTTCTATAATATCATATCCACATGTTGTATATCATAGATATATATAAGTAATTTTTCAATTCATCTTCTCCCTGGATCTTATATTCTTATAATCTTATTTTAACATTAAACCGATAGTTTAGGAGGTTAAATAGCACCCATACAATAAAAGCTAATAAGAATAAGTTCAATAGTTACTGCCATGACTGACATCTTAAAAATGATCTTTTTGTCAGCATGCTAAACAGGTGAATATTTACATATTAAAACATAATTTTTCTTCCCTCTATTTGGAAGCAGCCTGTTAGGATTCTGATTTCTCACTTTCTTTCCCAGATACAGCTAGAACAATAATACAAGTTTTTTTTAATTTTGTAGCTGAACTGAGTTTGTGTGCTATACTGGTGAAACAGCACTGTTTGCCTACTTTCAGTTCTCATGCTATTTCTTAGGAGGAGATGTATATGTACTGGATATTAAAAGCTACAGCCGTGATGGCTATTTTCAGCAGTATTGAACTGGACAAGAAAATAGAAGCTTCTCCCAGACCTGTGTGTTTAAATGCAATTACAAATAATTTCATCATGGTTATTATGATAGCAATTTAGTTATTCTTAATTTAGTTTCTTGATGAGTTGCTTCACTAAAATGACTAAAGCTTTCATTAGGTAAAAAAATCTTAAAACTTCAATTTGCATCGGGATATTGGTAACTGATTTGCTAAATTGAAGTTTTTGTTTCAGAATTATGAAAATACGTTGCTATGCTGTGTGAACAAAATGGCTGGGATCTTCTGTATTAATCTTTCCCCGTATGAAAGATGGCAATTTCCATTCTCATCTGTGAGTGACACTGTTTTACCAGGCGAAGGTTTTGCGTTCTTACAAACTTTGGAAGCATTTATTTTCAGTAAATCAGGTGAAGCTTGTTCAAAGGGTCAAAAACCCCCATCCCACTAGCATCGTGCAGATGCCAGACTATTTCTAACAGTTTCTATTGGTGAAGGGGCTAAAGTGTCAGCTAAAGAAAAGGGATTACATCAGCATTCAGAAGAAAAAATGCTCCATTCCTCCTAACTCCATAGTCTATGTTCAATCAACCCACAGTTAATGGAAGCCCTCCAGTGCTAAGCAATAAACAAACACAGTTGGGCAAATAGTCCAAAATCAAATCCAGTATATAAGGTGGACAATACATAGTTAGTTCCATTACAGAACCCTCCCCTGGGAACTAGAGCGGCTTCTGAGCCCGTCTCATTACGCAGCAGCACCATCTGTAGCCAGCCTGAACCTTATTTGGGAATATATAAAGTACACGGAAAAAATAGAGTAGGAATCAAGAGCCAGAGAATCCTATTTCAAGTTTAAATTTTGCTTGTGAAAGATCATTTGGTTTTAGACTCAGCAAACAGTAGGCCCTCATCACTCACAATGAGCTGCGCATGTAGCAGGGATTACTTCAGATCAGAGAGATTGAAGGTAATTGCTACTTTCCACAGGGAGATATCTAGTACCAGTGTGGTTTGAGAGATACAGTAAAGCACCATAAGCTGAAACACACCATCCTGAAGCAAACTAGAGCCACCTCTCATTGTTTCTCCTTTCCTTGTTTCATTTAAAAGAAGTGAATGGTAAATTTAAAAAAATACATAGGAACAGGAAGAAATTCTTTAATATGCGGATTAAAAAGGATAAAACACCCCCCACCTTGATATGTAGTGCAGATGAATATGTATGATACCTATGTAATATAGATGCTACATATTTTTCCACTGAAAGTCAAATGCTTTTAAGTAACTGTATGTATGTATTATTATTGTATATGGATCATACGGGTATTAGAATCCAGATATAAGAACATCAGAGATCAGAGTCCCTTTGCGATTGTTACTACATATGAGAGAATAAAAAAAAAACCCAAGGGTTCTCTGCCCCAGAGAACTACAGTTGAACTAAGAGCCCAAATTTATCTGTTAGTGACTTCAGCAGAATTACTCCCGGGGGATTCATTTATCCTGGGATGCACAGAGATTGCTGACGGTTGACAGCTACATTAGCTCCCTTTCTCCATTCAGTGCTTGTGTTCGATAAGAGAGAAGCATCTTAATATAGTATAAAGAGTTTCTTAGTGTAAGTTTGTGAAAGTAAATTATATGGTTCACTCCAAACAAATGCTACGTTATTGCAGTATAGGATTATTCTGCATAGCCGACACAACTAATTTAGGAACGTTTTAGTGAGTTTTATATAGAAACATCTTTGAGAGTATTTTCATATACCTTTTTTGTAAAACCTACAAACTTAGAAACTCTGGATCGTATTCTTAGCTGGGCAGGACAGATCTTTAAGCTATCTGTGCATCTTTGATGACAGTAGATGGGTTTCTGTGCTTTAAAGGGTATTGTACAGCGATGGTCTCCAGAGCCATTTCACTGCCACTGCACGGTCACGCTTGCTCTTCGTCATCCTTGAATGGTGTCCAGCAAACTTGCCACAAGTCAACGTCAAGGCTGGTGGTGCAGACAAAGCCGTGAAGGATACCAGTGCATTTCACCCAAATTCAGGAATGTCAAGTACCCAGACACTGGGGCTCTGCACTTTTAATAATTCCCTGCTTATCTGCTCTTAATTTGCCATTACAGTCCAATAGAAATTACATCGACACTTACACTCTACTCTTTTCTCAACAACATTAGGTTCTGCTCCAGCATAGCTGAAGATTCTTCCAAGATTTTTACAAGATAAATGCAAAGTAAACGACCTTTTTGTGAAGGTTGTTTCTAAAATATCAAAACCGGCATTCACAGGATTGTTTTTGCCATATTCCTAGGTTGTCTTCACTTCTTTTCAGTTCTGACCTTGGTAGTTCAAAATGAGTGATATCAGAGAAATAGAAAGGATGACCAAGGAGACCCAGATAAATTTTGGTAATACTGAATCCCCTCTGTGACCATGTGTGAGTGCCAGAAACTGAAGATCTATTTTGTCATCTTACTCATATTCTTTAGTACCTTTATGGCATCTTCCCATTAAATGGATTGATTATAATCAGCGAATGCATATTCGTTTTCTTGATCACTTTGTGAAATAAAGGATTTTATTTTTCCTAAAGAACTAGCTAAACTGCTAATAAAATATTAGAGGCACTTCAGAATTTACCTCAAGATCTTGGCACCTATGAAGAGTATGTACATTTTTTGCTATTAGGATACCATTTGCTGTTTAAAATATTCTTGCCTTTAATGAGCTAGTTATAAAACTGTGACTGATTATCAGATTGTTCTGTCTGTGAAAATTGCAGGTTCTTGATTAACCAATGAAATTCTTCTGAAAAAAATTAGCATTAACTGTTTCATGAACAAGCACATTTCATTTGTAATTCCACCTTTATAATTCCAAAGTAATTGAAAGACAACATAACCTATGCATAATAACATAGATTTAAAACACTTAAAACAGCAGTTGTCAATTTCAACAAAAAATACTGATATTTTGGGTCAAATTCTTCAGAATTTGTACACCTTATTCCACTGTTAGTTAAGGTTATAGAGCTGGAAGTAAATATAAAATTAGTATCGTAAAAATGTGTATCTATCACAAAGTTGTCAATGATGTAACTGTGCATAGTTAAGTTTTATCACCTGAACCTGTTCAAACAAAATATGGTTTAGTAGAACCAAATATACGGTCATATATATCTAGAAACAAACTCATACAGCATGAGGAACTGTATTTTGGTAAAGGGTGACCGGAAAGTAAAGGTCATAGTGGACAAGCAATTAAACATGAGATCCCAATGGATACTGTGGCAAGGGGGGCTAGCGTAATCTTTGGATATTATAAATGAGAGTACTATGTCAGAATGCTGTATCTACCTTTACTGTTCATTTTTTTTAAAGATGTTGAAAATTGGTTCAAGAAAGGACACATAAATGATTTGGGAGATGGAGAAGATGTCTTATATTGCAAGCCTTTGAGCTTATCAAAAGAAGAATCTGTGTTGACAGTGTATACATACTTTACAGAGTGAGAGATGCCAAGTGCCAAAGGACTCACCAGTCTGTCAGAGGACGCCATCTCAAGAACTGGTGTTCAGAAGAAGCAGCCAGATAAATTCAGATTAGAAATGAAGCATGTATTTTTAATGCTGACAATGATTAACCACTGCAACCAACTCCAAAGTGAAATGGTAGATCCTCCCTCTCTTGATGCCTTACAAAGGGCTGGATGCCTTTCTGTTGCTCGTCACTGTATAGAGGACTGTGCAGGCATAACTGGGTGAAATTAGATAACTTGTATTATACAGGATGTCAGTGGTCTCTTCTGACATAGCAAACGTCAAATAAACCTGTTGAGGGTCTGCAAAGAGCTGATGGTGAATGCCGAGTTGGGACAGAACCCTTTGCCTGAAAATACCCTCTTAGCAGCTCCCCCATCCGTCTCACAGCAACTCTAGCTAGCTGCCTCTGAACAGCAATAGCCCACGAATGGCAGATAGGTGGTCTGAAGACAAGCAGTATTATCCTGTAGAATCCATTTTGCAAAATATCCTTACGAATTGCAAATAATAGAAATACCGGCTTTAGTAGCAGGGTTTTCCTTTTTAGTAAGACATTAGTGCAGATGGATCCTGGTCAAAAGGTTTTGGACTGACTCCTTGAGGAATTTTAAGTTGCCTGGTTTTGCCTTTGCCTGGTAGGAAGTAGTTTCAAAGGGGATATGCTAAACAAGAGCCATCTGGTAAACTAATTCAGGCTTCTTCAATGTTTTGGTATTATCCATCACAAAATAGATCATTTTTGCAGAACTCCTTTCAGCAAGTAATGCAGATCAGTATTAAAAGAACCTTCCTATTAAATGAGTGATACTACAGGAACCTGTAGTAGACGTACACTAATGGCTTTGTGGTACAGCCATTCTGTAAAGAAACAGAAAAAAAACCCAGTAATATTCATGTTTGTAGCTTAAGTTCTGTTTTTTATGCCTTTGGAAAAAGGTTTAGTTGTAAGATGGTTTAAGAGGTTTAATTGTAAAATGTAAAATTATCATATGAGTTAATAAGTAAATAATGAGTTGTTATTTTTGCGTAGATACCATTAATAAACATCAAAAGAATTTAAACTATTGGCGACTACTGCAAGCAGTCTATTCTTCACTGTAAATAGTCCCAAAACTATGGACAAATGTTTCATTTGTCCAAAATACCCCAAGGAGAGTCCTTGGCAATCACTGAGTTTTGTAAGCAGTGGTTTTAGCCAGTTGTGAAGGTGTTTAATACATTCTGCAGTGCTAACACATTTTTTGGTCATCTCACAAACTGGTTCCATAGGGGATGCAGCTGTTGTGTATTCTAGACTCCTTTTTATCCTTGATGAGTGCAGCTGACGCTTTTGCGATACTCCACGTATACTAGCTAAGATTCCTTTCAGAGCTAGGCTTACGAAAGCCTAGTTTTCAATTTGGTCCTGTTAGGTCTTTCTTTTGTATGAACTTCCTTGATTTTCCAGACTTTGAATTTTCTGAAATATGAGCTATATAAAGCATACGGTTGTGATCTCAATCGTTTTCATCATAGGAAGACCTCATCCTCCTTTACAATAAAAAAATAAACTCAGGAATAGCTGAGTTATTGAACACATTTGGAACTTAATTAATGATCAATGTCCAAAATGACTGCAATTGAGTACTTACCCCCATCAAACCACTGTCCCTCTCCATCACCCACTTAACTGACCCCGCAGTTTGGCCTCCTCTATTTATCTGCTCTGTCTGGACAGGGCCATAGAACTGGAAGAGCTATGCTAAAGCTGAGGAGCTGCTGTAATCTTTGTTATATGAATAAGTCTCTAAGGAGAAACAAATACATCTGACTGAGATAGTAGCTATGCAGACAAATCTAAAAGGGACATAACTGTGTGAATACATAAGGTTCAAAATGTTTTTTTCTAAAGGTAGAGGATGAAATACTTCCAAGAAAATGCTGGAAACTTGCTGGTATGTCAGCAGCTTTCCCCTGCTTCAAGCTGAAGAAGCTGCTGTTGAGAGGTTTTGTGCTACTAAAAGAAAATTATTTAATGAAATATTAATGTGTTACAGTGCATTTCCAGTATATTACGAACCATTAACAAATTAAAACAAAGCAGTCAATTTAAAGTAGGGCTTGTGACACATTTCCTTTTCTGTTATTTGCTTGTTTATTTTCTGCTGTGGAATGTGTTGATTCATAGTTCTGCTGGTCACCAGCTTAATCTGCACCCGTCTATTCTGCGACGTGTCTCTGTGTACGTGAGTGTCTATATGTTCAAAAGTACTTAAAGGCATTCCCATTTTCTCACTGTTGGCTAGGTAAACAATGTTTGGTTATATGTAATAGTGTCATTTGTTCCTTTCAGGAAAACAATACTTTTTAAAGTATTGATCAATGGTAAGTGCAGGACTGTTCAGTCTTCAAAACCTTCCCTGGTATGCCATGTTTGTCCTAATCTAGTACAGGGGGAAAAAAAAGAGTAAGAGTCTATTTTCCACATTTCTTTTTTCTGCTTGCTATCGTTTAAAAAGCAGCTTTGAACCTTGTTCATGGCTTTCCCAGATTTTGCTGTTAGCTGCCAAGTCCCTGTCAGATTGAAATTGAAACGGCAGAAAAAAGATTTTCAACATACTTTTTCTGCAATTTTTTTCTGTCTTTCACCTCTAATGAAATGACCTTTAACTGCCCCCTCATCCTACACTAAGCAATGCTGAGTTTTATACCCTAAATTTCAACTACTTTATTAAATTAGCTACAAAATGGATATTTAAAAATGAAAACAAAAGTAATTTAAAAAGTGTATATGAAGCTTTGCAATGATTGTATTTAGATGCATTGCTGAACTTTTTACTTCAAAGACAAAGATCTCTGCACTTGAGAGACCTTTCCTCTTACTCAGTGCTCATCCAAATATACATAATATTTTATTATATCAGATCATTGTAAAGCTAGCCTCATTTAGATTTTACTATATTTATATGTATATATCTAGTTATCAGTTCATGCTTTAAATCTGTAGTCATTTGCCATGAAATAATTGCCTTGTTATTGAAAAAATGAATTGGCTTAGCTACTTCAATTCAGTGTTAGGCTCTTACATCCTAATGGAGTATATATACAAATTGCTTATTGAAATACACAGTATGAGAAAGTCAGACTTACCAGCTCATTCTATTTTTATACCTTATACAACGTTCAACACTTTACTCTTGATGAAATGTGCTTCAGTCCCTTGTTGCACTATCTAATGTGCCAGTATTTCTTGCTACATTACTTTTTCCTCTGTATGGTCTTTAATGGAAAAGATGCTCACCAGCATAAATATCTCTAAAGCTAACAGTAAAAAAAATACTTAAATAAATAACAAATGCACAAGGGAACCATGGGATAAATATACAGGAGGCACAGAGTCATAATCACATCTCTGAACTACTTGACCCATTATCGGCATGTAGCAAAATACACACTAGTAATTATGTGGGTATCCCCCATGCCCAAATGTTTCTGAACTGGGTTAACCTATCTCTAACGTTGTAAATATTTGTAAAGAAACTACGAGTTTGGAGCTATTACATCTGATAAATTGCGATATGACCTATAAGATGCATGTATGTAAGAACCTATATACACATAACACATGATTTCATGTGACTGTGATGCTTATCAAAGAAAAGATTTAATGGGACTGGTTAGAGCCACCGCACATAGCACAATTAGATACCACAATTTTGCCCATCGAATTCCACCACTGTACCACAACCCTGACTCTTCCCACCACTGGTATTCCAGTCTGGGGCATCTCAAGAAAAAACTTCTACAAACTTAATGGTGGTGTTTCTCATGTCAGTAAAAGTCTAAAAGCTTACAGAATGTGATAACAACCTTTTATTTTCCTTTTCTACTTGTAAGCTAAGTCAGGGCCTTTATCTTAGTTTAGATATGAAAAACAGAATATCATGTAAGCCTGGTAAATGGTCTTCCTCAGTATCTTTTCCTAGATAGCATTTAATTAAAAAAAAAAGTAGAATATGTGCAGTGGTGGTGTAAGAATTTATAGAGAAACTAAAAGCAAATCTCATTCATAGCTTTGTTTTGATATGCCACTTAGCTGATAAATATAACACTGAGCCTCTACTTTTTGTTTGGTGTTGCATTTGAAAGGTTTTCCTGGATATTGCTCTCCATCACTTTAGAATCCCTTACAAGGTGTTTTACTTTTTGTATTATGAAATGCCCTTGTATTAAGCTCCAAAAAGCAATAATGAAATTATAAATAATTTTTGGTAGAGCAAATGACTCCTTGGCTTGCCAAATGCAATTTGCTTGGCAGAAATTAGGCCGTGAAGATTAAGTGTTTTCAATGAATGAGGATAAAATTTGGGCTTGGTTTTATCTTCCAGTCGGTATTTTTCTTTGTTTGTTCTGCAGGAAATGCAGTGCTACTAATTGGTTAATTACTATCAGTATGTACGCAAGACCTCGCGAATTAAATATAGAACAGCTTTTGAGGTTTCAGGACAACAGGAAAAACTGAGATAAGGAAACCACCTTTCTTACCCTTTTCTCATTACTTTTGAGAATTTGGCTCTCACTGCTGTTTTTCTGCTTGGAAGATTTTTGAGGCATGCTTCAAAAAATCAACAGGTATGAAAAACAGGAATATGTGTAAAAATAGAAGTGAAAACATCTCCTTTTCATGGTGCAGAGGAGGTATGCACAAACATTATGCCACACAATGGTCAGAAACAAAAAGCTGGATGATGTAGTTGTAGTTTACTTTGATGAGGGCCTCTGCACAGTTGGGCTGCCCCAAGAGCAGTTCCAGGAAAAATTGTAACTGCCCGCTTCTTACCAATGAGAAATGACAAGCATTTTGCATTTAATACCTTCGTCTTAATCTCCCTCTCTACCTTAATCATTTACTAAATTTTGCTGCGTCTTAGGCCTAAAATTATTATACACAATGAAGGCTAAAAATGGGGAAACAATAAGGAGGAATGTACACGTGCAGGGCGGGGAAGTTGGTCCTCTGGCTGGAGAAGGCTTCCTGGCCTCATAAAAATGATCAACCTGAGTGTTTACAGTGCAGATGAATGTTGGATCTGAGTATAACCCTTGAGCTGAGCCTAGGGTTTACCTAAAAATGTAAAAAAGCCATTACTTGGATTCTGTGCACCTTCAAGCAGTGACAGACACTGCCTTTTTCTAAACCTTTGCACCATTTTTGGTCTTTTATGTACCTCCAGAGATGTTCTCAGAGGCAGCAGTGCCCATGGCCAGAAGCTGCAGCAGCTAGAGATACTTCTCTTTCTTTGCTTTTCTTTGTTTCTATCAGTGTTTTCATCTTTGGAGATTTTTTTAAATTAGTGTGTACTAACAAATGCTTCTTAAGGAGGAAAATAGTAAGTTAAAATTTTAGTTAGACAAATGCATACGGCAAAGTCTTTCTCAAGATGCAACTACAGAGAGCCAAGATGCAGAGAACTGTAGATAGGGCATAAGAAACGGAAACCAGGGTACTGGAGATCAATTTCTTCCTATGTCATTAACTCACAGTGAGTGTCCGTAGATGTACAAAACATCACTTCTGCTTCCATGTGTGTATAAATGGTCTTGCTGATCGTTGGCTACCTCTATGAAGTGTTGTGATGAATACAGCTAATTACAAAATAATAACTAACTAATGGTAATGTGTTTTTGAAGAATCCTAGTATAATTTAAATATGACTTCTTTAAATCCTCATATATTAATATCTACAGGGTTCACAAGGCTAAGCAGACATTTCAATAAATGGCTAGCCACTTATTATTTACTGTTCTAAAGTACAACATGTCAACGTGTGGCTTAATAGTATTCCTAATATCTATACTCAAATGACTTATGTATTAATAGCCATTTGGAACCCATACTTGGTGTCTGTCAGAATATAAAGACATAAAGTAATAATTTTAAAACTAGGAAATTGGACAAGAATTGGGTGCAAACCAGTTTCAGCTTAACAGACAAAAACTTTCCATCTTGAAAATTATTTTAAAAAAAATGCATTTTAGCAGCTTTTTGAACTCTAACTTGGTGCCGTAGAACTGCAGCTCTTCCGCGAGGTGGACTTCAGGTTCACCCCCATAACCATTGGCATCAACACTCTCCATCCACCCCTGTCCTTCACTACAGAGATCTCAGGGACCTTTGCTGTCTTCCCATCTCAGATTGCTAAACTGTCCCTCCTTCCAGCTGTCGTCTTTGGGATTACCAAGTAAATCAAGCTTTTTTAATTCAAGGGTTCTGCTTTGCGATAACTCTATCATGACGTAAAAGTGAGGAAGAAATAGTACTGTGGTAGCATTTATTGCTTCACATGCATCCCCCACTGTGCTCAGAATCAGTGACACAGGTAACAAAAATGAGAATAGTATTACTAATATAAAAAGTAAGTCAATGTAAATCCCAGTCAGAATGCGTTAGTCACTGTTCTAGTAAAGCATCTCAGAAGTTTTCTGAAGATGAAGCAGGATGTGTTTTGGGTGTACCAGTTGCAGGGCACAGACTTGAGGGTCGATTGCTAAGCTTGAAGGCACAGCTGTATTTCACATATAATGCCTAAAAGATTATGGCATTATAAAATTTCTCAAAACAGAGGTTGAAATTAAAGAGACTTTTTATGGCTTTAGGTGGGAATTTTCTAGCTGTTTTATCACAGTAGCTGTTCTGTACTAAGATGTTAGTTCAGCTGGTAATTGAACTTGCTATTCCTTCAAGACTGGTTTGCTTTTTCTTTTCCTGTTTTTACACTTGTACGCAGTCTTCTGCCTTGTAATACTTTTTATTTTTCTCAAAAGTGTTGGAAATTGAACTATCTGAACTGTGCAAATGTGGGAATATGATGTAGAAAAATGCTTTTAAGGAATGCCTTTAAATATTACATGGAGTTCAAGGAAGTAACTTTTCGGTGTGTTAACCTATTGACAAAACCAAGAAGCAATAATTCATTTGTTTCCTTCTCTGTTGCTAAGATCTAGACAGGACCTGTGGCTGGCTGATCAGATAGGGCTTGGAAAGCACCTAATGAGTATTAGTATTTTTTGTGTTTTAATAAAACCACGATGATTGTTTGCTCCTTATTTACTGTGGCAAAGAATTATAGTGGTGCTTCTCCTTCTCTCCTCAGCTCTCATTCAAACAGGAATTAACAGTTAAGAGAATGTGATGATTTTTTATGTATACCTTACTTTGTTATATTTTAATTTTAACTATTTAAATTTCATTATTCTATTAAATTGATAGTATATGTATACTTTTCATTTTGAAGGCAATATGGGAAAGCATGAGGTATTTTTAAATATCTTTAACATGTAATTTCACTGCCTTGGACTAACCCCATAAAATACCTTATCTCCTAGACAGAGGAACTTCCCTTTGGCAACACCTAATTACAATTACCCTAGGAATACCATTGGGGGTATTCAAAGTCTAGATAGTGAATTAGTTTCCTAAATACTCAGGAGTCAGAGAAAACTGGGGCTCCTGCCCCAATATAATCTGGCTGAAGGTCAGATTCATCCTCTGCCAGGAATCCTGATTGTGGAGCTTGAAAGATTTTTCATCTTTGTTGTGGTATTTAGACCTTTCTTGTGAGTTTGTTACCCAGACCATGGCCTCCGGTTCATCCTAAGGAATTGTCCTTAGTCTCATTACATAGAGTCTCTTGGGTCACAGGGTTTTAAATACTCATTGTTTGGTTTCTAGCCAGACTGAATCACCTTCCTTGGGGTAATATCCAAAAAGACAATTATCTGCTTTGATCAAAGTGATCTTTCTCTCGTCTGCCTTCTTGGGAGTAGTCTAACAAAATTAAAATACGTCCAGAATCAATACTTTCTTTCCTGAGTCTCCCACCTGTGACCAGGGACTCTCCTAGTGACGGATGTGAAGTACCTGGAGCTCTGGTAAGCCAAGAAGCAAACACTCTCAAACTGGCCTTTAGGCAGGCTTCTCAGAGCAGGACACATCATCTACTTTGGCTGCCTTTGCATTAAATTTATCCTTCCCTGCCTGACTTTGTGTGGGCTCCAGCACCCCACTGACCAAGATCTTAAACTGGAAGAGTAAGTGCAGTTGTTAAAGATGTTGACAATAATCTGCATTAACAAGATAAATTTTATATCTTATCCAGACCTTTTATGGCTGCAAAATTGACTGGTTCACAAGAAAAAAAGGAAAAAAAAAGAGAAGTGTTCACCAGATCTACTTTTTTTAACAAAAACCTTCTGCTGTCAGCAACTCAGGAGTCATCTAGGAACACTGTCAGAACACCTTGTCTTGGTACCTATACCTTAGGCAGAAAGTGCCAGGGCATAGGCACCTGAAAATTAGAGAAATGTGAACAGAATACTTTTAAACCTTAAAAATGATCACTTCTAGGAATAGGTAAAATTTAGGGCTAAAGCAGGAAGGATTACAGCTTTTCTGAATGTACGCCCTTTGGAAACTGAAGCTATTATTTTCTAAAGGTTAAAGTATTTTTGACGTACAACAGTTGCTTCATTCAGTAGCTTGCCCTACAGTGGCGAAGTCTAGATCTGGATGATCTGTTTCTGGAAGTTTAAGGTCAAACTGGTCTTGCCAAAATCTGAAGTGAAGGTGCCCATGTGTATACCATCCAAGGGATGCTCTAGCCAAATAGGTTGTGCAAATGGCCAGGCAACCTAGGCACGTTTTCAACTGAATGACTCTTCTTCGTGCTAATTCAAAATACATGACCTTCTGTAGGTCTCTCTAACTACAGAGCTCATTCATTTCTAAAACTTGGGGGCTGTGAAAACTACACTGCTGATTTAGTTACCGGCCCTGAAGTAGAGAAACAAAAAACAAACCCAACCCAAACCAAAACAAAACAAAATCACTCTGGAGTTTTCCTACATGAATATCAGTTATTCCAGAAAGCACTACATAACAAAAATATTGGCAGACTTAAATAAAGACAAGCAATACTGTGCATGGGTAACTAATGTTTAATCATATGAAAATCTATATGTCATATGCATGAATTCCTAGAGAATTTATTTTGAGCAGTGTTCTGAAAATGTTGCTTGTTTAGTATGAGTGTCACAAGGAAACAGTATTTCACAAGCAATTATTGGAAAAGCTGAGATACAGTGAATGACTGGAACCTTTTAATAAAACTTCTTATTGATATAGATGGGTTTATTCTGATTTTTTTTCAAATGCTAAAATCAGCTTTTCTTTAAAAATAATATAAAACATTGCTTCATAATGAGATGTCAGCCATAGTTTTACATATACTGTAATATGCTTCCTAATATTCCACAATTTCTGGCCATGCCTGGATATATTGAAGTGCCCTTAGCTTTGCCTCAGGCCCTTAGTACATCCAGCTGTTATATTATTGGCTGATTTACTGGGAAAATAAAGAGTAGGAATACATAAATGAACATTTTTGTTGCTACCTAATCAGCAGAAAAGAGATTATTTTCTCTCTCTGAAGCAGCAGATACTCCTTTTATAAATATGAAACATTTACGATCAGCAGCAGTCTTACGAGCTGACAATGCACTGTAGTCTGAATCTTTTCAGAATTACATTTAAAATACAGTAGTAACATAATTATTAAAATGAATTTATGCCTTAAATAACCAAAATTAAATTCCATAACTGCAGTGCAAATTATATAGGTGAATTAAACTTGGATGCCTCCCCCTGTTCAGTATTTAATTGCAGCAAATTTGAGCTGGGTCCAGGATGTGTGTAAAGAAAAAAAAATGAAAGAACTCATGACATCCCTCCATATCAAAATGTTTTGGTAATCATTCTGTTTAAATAGTAACATTTTATTTTTTTAAGCACTTAGATTCTTGATCTGAATCCATATTCATGGAGGTCTGCTGTAATCCACTTTACCACTTAATGTTGCAATTCAAATGTTCAGTAAGAAGCAAAGCCCTCCAGAATAAAGCATGAATATTACCGTGTGGGGCTGTAAAGAGAAGACTATTAGAATATATCACCAACACACTAGGGGACCATTTAGTGCACTGCTCTAAATACATCATTTAATTACAATGGAGACATTACTTCATGTTTCTACTGATGTAAGTATTATTAGAATTCATGATATTCGCAGGCTACTGTGGGCCATTACATTGGCCATAAGCTATTCCATAAGATTTACTACTAAAGGCCCGCAAGGGTATTTGAGCATTCATGGATTCTGTGGCAGTAGGCTTTTATCTAAGACACATAAGTGAGGGACAACCGAGTTATTATCTCTAAGAAACATAGCTTAATATTTTGGATTCTAAAGGTTAAGGTACCATAAATCCTGAATTACTCTGAGATATCACATAAAAAGACATTTTTATTTTATTTTACTCTACTCTGCCTCTTAAAATATTTTATGATGGCAGTTTCTAGAGTTGTACCATGTTGTTTACATTCAGTCTCTGGATGCATCAAAAACACTGACACAGCATTTCCTTTAAACTGCTGGAATGGAGGCAAAACACATGCAGGGGATATTCCCCCCATTTCTGTGCTCTCGAACACGGCATTCCTGGTGTGATTGGTCTGTCACCCTGATTTGATGAGAGCCACCGCAGACCTTCCTACCCCGTGGAGGGCCTTGGTAGTGGACTAGTGGACAGTGCCTGGCAGGTCCTGCTGGAGACAGTAGGACCACTGTGCACGAGGAAAAGTAAATACAAATCTCTGGCATTTTGAAGCAGATAGCTTGAAATTTTCAGAGATTAAACACTCTTCTGCTGAAGCTGGTAATGTAAAAAGAAGTGTGACGTTTTCTTCTCTAGATGATCTAGAGACCTCTAGCAGTACATGGTCTTAGCTGGGTGTTCAAATACGTTTCTTAATTATGACGTTAAACGAGCAGCTTGCGTTTAACACTGCGCCTCCAAAATAATTCAGACTTCCTCTGTTATCATTAGGAGTTGTTATCTAGTTTCTTTACGTACATAAACACAGCTGTACCACATTTCATGCAAAATGTCGCGTCGCATATTACGAAGAAGGACGGGTCAGTTTTTCAGCTGGAGCACAGCAAGCGTCGCTGAGGCGGTGCAGAGCCGCCAGTTGGGCCAGCTCCCTGCACCCCTGACAGGCACGCGTCTTCACGCGGCGGCCAGCGGCTGCGGCTCCAGCGAGGAGCGCTGAGCGTGGCCCTACCTCTGCCGGCACGGAGCGCAGCACAAGTAGACCGGTCTGTGACGTGCGAGTTCAAACAGCAAGCAGCGATTCTTCGGTACCAACTCAGAAAGTTTGCCCAGGCAGTCAGTCTGCTTGGTTTCATGACTGGATGTTGAACTTCATTGATTCACATGGATAATATCGGGTGAATTATCCCTGAGTACTTTCTCTAACATTGGATGAGGCCCAAGAACGTTTTCTGTAACAATCATAACAACCCATGCACAAATTATCTTAGAGTTCAAAGTAAGTTAAAATTGTTTTAGGAACGCTAGAAAATCAGAGATATCTGCTTGCAAATTCTCCAGGACAAGATTTATCCTTCTTCTCCCCACCCTGCTTTTTTCACCCTTCGAAATTTTGCTTTTCTCTTGGGCCCACTGATTGCTAGAGCTTAAGAAGTAATAATTGAAATGAGGGAGTCCTTTGCAGTTTTTTGGCTATCAGGAGGGCTGATGAGAATTTTCCCTCCACAAGACAAAGAGGCACAGAAAGATTGGTCTTGCGTAGCATTTAAATGTTAAATAAACAATGAGCTTGGTTTTGTTTCTTGCTTTTTTAACAAAAATCTAAAGTCTAGGCTTTACACTTGTTTTCCGTTAGCTTTACTTAGTGCAAACTAGTCATCCCACCTTAGTTTACTCTGTGTGTTCTAACGGCTATCTTAAAGAAATAAAGAGCTGTGTTTGGCCAAAGAATCGGTTTAGACCCAGAGAGCTGGTTCTACTTTTTCATGAACAGCTTCAAATCCAAAGTCATATCTGCATGTATGGTGAAGCCAGAGACTTCACAGAAGTATGTATTTTTTCTCGGGCTGCTCTAGAACCGGCGCAGGGTTTGGGAGCGGTGGGCTGCCTGCATCATGCCAGAAGTATGTGAAGTGCCATAGAGCAATTGCTTGGGTTGCCTTTTGTTCCAGTAGTTGAGTCCGCTGAGGACTGAAATTGATTTTCCTTATGTTAGCATGTGAAGGCTCTGCCCCTTGACCCGCTGCCGGCGAGCGTGCAGGGCACAGAAAGGCTGCAGCTTTGCAGAAGGAAGCAGCACTACGCCTCTTATCACCGGCGCATTCTTCTTCCGAAATTGTTCTCTCCCCTGTGCTTTTCCTTTATACCCTATTCTGCTCTTTGCACTGATGCTGGATTGTCCCATAAATATTTTGTATGCCCGAAACAATGTTTTTTTTTCTTGCAATAGCATAATATTTTTAAAAAGTAGCAGAAGTGGTTGATCTGTATTCATGAACCAGATAATACTGTTGAGTGCAGTCAAGCACACTGCCAGCAATTGGTAGTATGGGCCATCTACTCTACACCATTATTTCTGTGCAGCTTAATCCCATATAAAACATCCTGCTCATATGTCAGTTTTACCAACAGTGATGCAATGATATGTAAAACTGGGGAAAGTGAACAGGGACTACAATTGCAAAACACAAGCTAAGAGATGACCTATTCGTACTCTTGGATAGAAAGACCACTGCTCACACTATAAATATCTTCAGAAAGTGATGAAATACATATTTTGCTAGATGAGCCAGTTGCTTTAGTCTCCTTTTCTCAAAAATGTCAGATATTGGTAATTCCTTCCCTCCTCCTCAGTTTTGATGGTGTAGTTAACTCATCCACTGCCTCTTAGCCTATGTCCTACTGCTGGCCAGGAGACTAAACCCCACAGACATGATGTTGTCACTGCTGTGATTAACCCAGTTCTCCAGAATCACATTGGCTTGTTGGGATCTTTGAATCTGAATTTGTTGTACTCTGTATGGGATTTCTTTTTTTTATTTTGAAATTCCACAAAACATACAAATACATCTAGACTGGAATATTAAAACATACTCATGGCTTTTTACCTGTTAGGAAGAAAAGAGGGAGAATGTGTTAAGTCAGGAAGAATAAGCCATGTTTCAATGTCTGCTCTCAGTAGGTGGCACTCTTTCCTCTGAGTATGTGCCGAGTTAAAATCTCAGCAAGTCTGTTCCCAAGGTTTTAACTCAGAAGCAGGAGTGAGGTCCGGCAGTTTGTGGTTGCTGAAGGCTCATAGCACTTTTTGCAAGAGATGTGGCATCGCTTTTCTGTGTCCTTGTAATTTTCTGTACTCTTCTAATTACAATCTGTGTATCCGTATTTTCTCTGTAGTTTCAGGAAGATTTGTTGCTCATAATATTCCCCACCACCACCCACAAAAACGAATTGACATGACGTATGTCTACTTGGAATGACTGACAAGATCTTCACCAGAGATGGTTGCATGTCATTAATTAGTGAAGTTATTTTCTAATCCTCTACAGACTGTAAAATAATTTTTATCTTTTGATAGGCTTAGAGACACCCTACAAATATAAGATTTCACTTATTTAGCCATTTATATTTTTTAACAGTGGGGTAATAAAGGAGTAGTGTTTTCCCCTTTTGGAGATTTAAATGGACTTGTAAATAAAACAAAGAACAAAAGTGTATGTCTATATGCGTTGATAATAATTTGAATTTTTTTTCTCTGCTGTGCAGTGTAGAGGGTTGCCATTGCCATTCTTATTCAGAACCATTCACAGGCAGAAAAATTACATTGTAAACCAGATGCAAGAAAAGCAGAAGAAAACTGGGGGGGAGGGGGAGAGAGAGAAAAAAAGAGTGCAAGAACATTGTGCCACCTCTTAATGCATCTTAAATAGAAATAAAATGTTTTTCAATAAAAAGGGCATCCCATGGACGTTATATGCCATCTCTTGCACAAGTGCAGTTCTAACTTAGGGTAATATGAGCTCTACCCCCATACGTGACAGAAGATGTAGATATTTGCAGAATTCAGAGCTCAGTGATGTAAAAAGCTTCAGGCTGTACAGGAATATTTCATGCCAAGGGCCCACCTTTCAGATTGTAAAGGTAATCAGAATAGTTATGGGAACTGGATTATTTTTTTAGTTATTATTAAAGATGCAACAACTTGGCTGTATTTGTGTTCTACTCCCTCCGTTAACTTCCCCCATTGGCTAAGCTACAGAAGAAGAAAGTGGGTTGGAGAAGTTAAGATTCTCCAGTGGTGAGGAGAAGGCACACAAGTAGTCAAAATAAAGGTCTTCACTTAGGGTAGGAGAATGAGTAAGACCTCATTGAAGCAAATCATCATTCTGGAAACAGAGACCAGCAATCATTGAGGACCTAGGTGATAGCTCTTCCTCTCCTTTGGGTGAGGATTGGACTACTTTGGACTACTCCTACTACTCCTTTGGGCTACTCTGTGGGGACTTCTGGAAAGAAGGCATCTAGGAATTTGTGAAAGCAGGGATCTTCAATGTTTAGAAAAGCAATGACAGTTTTGACCGCATTTTCTCTGTCCTGTGCTGACTGCTCATCTATTTCACCCCCCTCCTTTTGTATACAGTGCTTTCACTTTGGGTCCTATCCATACATCCCTCTGACCTTTTTGCATTCTTTCTTTTTTACTCTCATCCTGTATTGGAAAGTGTGTCTCCTTCTTCTCCTTCCCCAAAGGATCTTATGTCATTTGTCACTCTCACTCTTTTCCCTGCTCATTTGTTCCACCTGCCATTACTCCCTGTCCTGTTGGAACAAATCACTGGTGCCCAGTCTCCCTGGCTCATTCCAATGGCATTCTCCAAGCCCTTTTCTAAAAAGTATTAATGTTATGTGCCTGCATGGAACATGTGAGTTACGTAAGTTTTCCTTCAAGTAGACTCTAAAAGGTTGGTATGGAATGGAACAGAGTATACTTGGAAGAGCTTCTTTTTCCCTGCTTGCAAGAAACTAACCATTGGTGAGCTCTGTGTGCTGCTCTGGCAACAGCTGTAAGTTTGAAGGGTGTCATCTTTTCTGAATATTTCCGTCATATAACTGGTGGGAGCCAAGGACCCCTGAAAAAGCTGAACCCTAGACTCTGCCATCATTGCCAGGAGAGGTGTGTTAAACCACAGCACACACCCACATTTTGTTTGAACGCCAACTAAGACGCTAACTTCATGGTACAGACACAATTGTCCAGTGTCACGCTGCAAAGAGAAAGTAGGATGATTTAAGGGCCTTGATAGATGTCTATGTTTTCTGAGTTGATTTTTTCCATCACATGTGGCTAATTTCAATTCTCTTTAACTAGAGTCTAAGATACTTCTAAACCTAAATGCGTCCTCTCACCAATCACCGTGTCTTCTGTTTATATATGTATGCAGTAAATCTGAAAATGCAAAAGGATTAGCTAGCACAGGTAGCACTAGGCTTTTGCGGTACCTCTGTGTTCATACAATCATGACAAAAAAGACATACAGAGTTGTCCTAGTATTACTATAACTTTGCTTAGGAACAGGAGTTGAAGCTTTAGAGAAAGAGAGTATTGACCTCGTATCTGTGACGGGGGAAGTGCAGCTCATCAGGATGCAAGTTTCACCCCTCCCTCCTCTCTCTCTCTCATTTTGATTTTCTTTCAATTCTCTCTTTAGGTGTTTTCTATCACATAGTCATAAATAGTGCAGCGTCTCTCTCTGGAGTCAGATTATTGTATGTAGTATGTAATAAAGAACATAGAAAATCCTACTTCACATTGCAGTCAATAATTTCAGCTATACAAAAGATGTCCTAGAAATCATTATGTTTAACTTCTGTATATTTTTTCCATATTTTTCTATATTCATCATATTCAAAAGAACCTATAAACTGCATAAGCAAGAATGAAAAATCACTGTGTTCAGGAGCTTAGTTTTACAGACGATCCACCCTACTGCAGGTAGGTGTACCCTTTACATTTGTAGGCAATTCATATTGGGTACCAACATGCATAATAATTATAGACAACACAAGTGGTGCAGCACGAAAAAAAGTCATGCAGGATAAACTGCATCTTAGGGCAAAAGGACAATGCATAAGTTTTATGCACCACTTCAGCCTTACCTTGGCCATGAATAGTGGTTTTGCATGGAGTGAATTTTTTATGTATCATTAGCATAAATAGATAATAGAGTTTAATATTAAAAAAATGAAATCCTTAGACAATGTAAGATGACATAAGTCTATTAATTGCTATGTAATTATGCCAATTCAAATCAACTGAGAGTCTTAGCGCCAAATGAAAAAGAGAAAGAAACAAAAATGCCTCTACCACAGTTCAAATAGTATCTTGAATTCTGTTAGCCATAATATTTTGGGTAGAATTCTGCACCTACTAAACTTAAAAATAGTGCTATTTTATTTTCATTTTTATGTCCTTGCCACATCCAGTCTTATTTCAAATTGCTGATTCTTGAAGAAACAAAAGTATAAACCACATAATTGGTATTCTATTCCCCATAGAGCATAGAACTGGCCTTTGGGGCCAGATGAGACCATACTTTCAAATGAAGCGCCAAGCAAAATGTCCACAGATATTCTGTTGTTTCCTGTTATATAGAACAGTTACCTCTTTTCCTACTGCTAGAGCCCAGCTTATGAGCCTGCCCTCAGTAAATTAAAGGAAAAAACACTTTCTTCAGATGCCATTCCTCTGTATGCACTCATGTCTCCAAGGCTTAAGATCTAACAATCCTCTAACAACTTGGCCTGGAAAGATGAATAGCTTTTAAAACATTGTGTAGATTGTATTAATTGGGAAGGGAGTAATGGGTTTAGAATAACTGGAACGGTTTTTAAACAGCTTGATTACAAGGATTATCACATACACATTGAATTAGACAAATCCAGGGAAATGAGAATAATTTCTGCCTTTCCTGGGCATGCATTTAAAGTAGAGAAATGTAGAACTAAAAGCAAATAGCACAACCTGTTTTAATCAAAGTAGTCTAGCAAGAAACAATCAATTAAAGAACAGTCTGATTCTCTGTGACATCAATGTATGAAAATCTGTTAGACGCCAGATTGTGTCTCAAGACACATATGATGAACTGAACAAAATGACCTGCTAATAGCTTTTACGGGTAATAAATGCATCATGTTATTGGTAATTCTGCAGATGGTAAATCAAGCTAATATCTAGGCTGAAACAAGCTACTTGTTAAATATACTTCAAAAATGTTCCTCCTTGTTATTCCATAATTGTATCACATAGAAAAATAAGATGATTGCTACTTATTTTTAAGCATTTTAAATTAAGATGTGTTTCAACATGCAGACATTTTAATTTTCAAATTCTTTAGAGAGAACATTTTTCTAACTGATCTGAGCTTTTGAAGCACGGCATTTGTATTTAGATTATCAGCCCTATATAAACTGTTATATATAAATGTTCTCAGCTTTACTGTTTAACATGTATTTTGAAGGAGATTTCACGATGTCTAATGTTAATCTGAAGCTGTTATTCACAATGCACGACTTTCTGTTATACAGATGTAAGCCATTTCCAAATGTGGAATTCATGATTTCTAGATTATGAGATGTTGTAAAAGCCGAGTTAATCAATCTGTAGAAAACAAGACTTCAGATGTATATACATCAGATCTAAATTTGGAATATATTAAATTATTCAGTTGGTACCTAAAAAAGACTAATTCTGTAAAGAATGGGATGAATTTATGTACCAAATCCCATATCTATCCAAGGCAGAAAAATTGTCAAAATGTTGGCTCAAAAAATATTGATATAAGATGGATATCCCCCAAAATCTCACTCAAAACTGGCAAGTGAAAGAAAATAAGCAAACCCAAAAAACTTATTCCTTCTCTTCATGCCAAGGATTTTACAGAATTGAGGAGTCCATACTTTTTATATTATTCTCTGTCAGTTTTTAATAATAAAAAAGTAAATTAATTTTCCAGGTAGCAATTATTTACTGGAGAAAAGCATCTACCAGCAATAATAAATTATATTTTTGTGGCTATCCAATTCAGTATTTATCCACAACAAATTCGAACAGATGTTCAATGCTCAATTATTGTACTATCTGTTAAAAAGTGGTTTTGGCAGACTAATTCATCAGGAAACTAGAAAATGATTGGAAAACATTAACAAAACTTGAAGGCAACACCTTTACACAGTAGATACTGCAAAACCATTCAGGCAACTGAGAGGCACAGGTAGCAAAAAGCAGATATGATGAGGGAACAAAATCAGAAAGATTTGTATTGGGGAATCTTTTGAACACACTGCTTTTCCCAGATTCTTGTGAAAGCATGGTGGCCTTGACCCTACCTCAGTGCTTTAGTTCTTCTTCTACATTCCTGTGTCAGATCTAGACACATTAATAACATCTTTTGTTACTTACCACTTACTATATTTGTTCTAGCTGCATCTCCTCTCACTACCCCACACTTGAGCTAATACGTCTTGCTTACGTTTATAATGGCTCTTCTCAACGATTTAGTCTTGCCATCAAACCTGTAGAACTGTTGATAAATGCTAAATAATGACAACAGCATCAAGGCTTTATTTAGATTTTTAAATTAATTTGCTCAGCACATTCATGATCTGTTGTTGTCATTTTCAGTGAATACTGAAATCAAGTTACTGGTGAAGAAGCTGGAGGAAAGAGATTGTTAAATCTGTTTGTGCTGTTAGGATACTGAACACCCCTTTCCCAGTATGGGAGGAGGATCGTGGCTCAGAGGGAAGGAGAGACAATCACCAACTGTATGAAATTTAACAAGAGCAAGTGCAGAATTCTCCACTTGGGACAGGGCAATCCTGTTTATACATACAAACTGGGGGACAAGAGGCTGGGCAGCAGCCCCGCAGAAAAAGATCTGGGGGTTTGGGTTGATGGCAAGTTGAATATGAACCAACAGTGTGCCCTGGCAGCCAAAAGGGCCAACCATGTCCTGGGATGCATCAAGCACAGCATAGCTAGCCAGTCAAGGGAGGTGATCGTCCCACTCTGCACCGCACCAGCGTGGCCCCACCTCGAGTAGTGTGTGCAGTTTTGGGTACCTCAATATAAGAAGGACATCACACTATTAGAGTGTGTCCAGAGGAGGGCAACCAAGATGGTGAAAGGCTTCGAGGTAAGACTTACAAGTAGCGGGTGAGGTCACTTGGTTTGTTCAGCTTGGAGAAGAGAAGGCGGAGGGGTGACCTCATCACAGTCTACAGCTTCCTCAAGGTGGGCAGCGGAGGGGGAGGTGCTGATCTCCTCTCTCTGGTGACCAGCAACAGGACACGAGGAAATGGAATGAAGCTGCATCAGGGGAAGTTCAGATTGGACATTAGAAAAAGGTTCTTCACGGAGAGGGTGGTCGGTCACCTGAACAGGCTCCCCAAGGAAATGGTCATGACACCAAGCCTCTCAGAGTTCAAGGAGTATCTGGATGATGCACTTAGTCATATGGTTTCATTTTAGGTAGTCCTGTGAGGAGCAGGGAGCTGGACTTGATGATCCTTATGGGTCCCTTCCAACTTGAGGTATTCTATGATTGTAAAATACCTAATCATTTGAGGAAATTGGGACCTCCTTGAACAGAGGCTAGTTTCAAAATATGAATAATTCATTGTGAGATATTGTCACACGTCTGTCTGTAAGTGCAACATGACTGTGAGAAGACATCTTGTGTTTCTGTATATGCTCTCTTATGACTTATTTTTAAAGGTTTTAGAATGTTTAGATGAAAATATAATGTATTATTTACTATACGTACAAGACAAGCCAGCAGAATAGTATTACTGTTGTATGTCCTTCTAGCCAACTCATCCAAAAGTTGGCTGCAGTGCTGAAGCTGACTTTAGCTATTTTCTTGGTGAACTGGTAAAAAATGGAGAAATTCCACATGAGTGCTTCTGCCTCCATCCTTCCCCCTTCATTCACCATCTGCTTGTTTCAAATTGGCCAACAATTCTACTTTATATTTCCATGGAAACTGTTTTGTATATTAAAATGGGCAATAACTGAATTTAAAATTGTAATGATAAAGTCAAGAGTTACTGGGATAGCCTCCCCCTCAGTCATAAAAATTGTATGAGAGTTTCTACTCAAGATTAACTGACTACCAACTTGGAAAGGGGTTTGGCTCTCAGCAAAATACTCCTTGTTCATAGGCATATCATCACTATCCCTTTGACTTCTGACACAGTGGCCATTCTAGGGTTGTTTTATTATGGTAAATACTGAAAAAAATCCAGAGCGGGCAGCATGGTGAAGACAGTGTTTTTCAGCAGAAGTCCTCTCTCCATTATTTTTATTCAGTATAATATGGTAGTTGCCAAAGGCACTGTGCAAACACACAAACGTACTCTTCCTGCCCAAAAGAGCTTAAAAAGCTTAAGAGTATTAACAACTAGCATGGAAAGATCTATCTTTCCATTTTATCAGAAAAAACTAGAGTAACCTCTACGAGGCAGTTTCTAACTCAGAGTGAGGTCTGTCAGTTCTCAGACTGGAAAATATATGTAGTGAGAAAAGATGCACAAAACAAAAAGGGGTAGCTGAGAGATGACTGGGATGTTGTCTGTAGCAGGATTTGGTTCTGGCCACGTATTTCACATTTCACCTCCATTAGCATTGTTATATAAAAGTTTTCTAGAAGCACCCATACCTTTAAAAACCCCTGCTCCTTCCAGCCACCCACCACTTTAGGAAGAGTAGGTGGCCCTAGCAGACTTTTTTCCCCAGATCACCATCTCTTTTGTTTCTTCAAAAACAAGAAAAGAAAACTTTTTGCTCCTTTTTATTTTAAAATAACTGAAAAATAAATGTTCTGTAATAATAATTCTCAAATAATTGTTTTCATGTGTTTAAAAGCAAGAACCCGTTTTCAGCATGCCATAGCCAGTGCTGCGGCCCCTATGGTTGTCCATATTCTGGGTACCGTGGAAGTTAATAGCTTAGGAACAACTCAAAGAACTTAACTTTAAAGCTTCTGTTTGCTCTCTGGATGATCAGAAGAGGGAAATCATGTGCTGTATATCTTGAGAAATTATATTTTTTATACTAAAATTTATTTAAAATTAAGTATATGATATCAGTTTAAATATTGCTCTAAATTCTAAACTATAATCTCTTGGTAGATATTTAGTGCAAATTGAAAAAGCTTAAATGGCTTAAAAATGGCTTTGAAGCATTATGTAGAAGCAGTTATCATTTATAAATGATGGGACATTAATGGCTTCCTTCTACATTTAGCATTAGACTTTGAAGATGAAATGGAAGTGTCTCACTCCAGAAATTTACAACATATATGTGTGCCTACAAGTTTATTTAGTTAAAGTATTTATTTTGAGATTCTTTATGGTTCTGTAATATTTTGAAATTCAGAACAGTAAATTTATTATGACAGAAAGTTTGTTATCTAGAACGAAACGCTTTCTATTTTTGTTTTAGGTTTTATTTTATTGTTGACATAATGGCTAAATTACTGGCTTGTTATTTGCTCTCCTTTCTGACATTGTGTAATCCACCTGGCTTTGGGGAAAAAACAACTTCAGCTCATGAATGAAATAGCCTTAAATTTAAGAGGAAGAGATATCTTATAGGTAAACTATCCCAGTTGAAATCCTGTGGTGTAGGAGCTTAAGTACCTGACTCCCACGCCTGTGTCAAGAATAGCAGAAACAGCTAAAAATAATGTACGGTTGCCTTAGACCTGGAATAAGTCATGATTTTAAATGATTCCATTATGGAGGAGTTATACTATGGGCTATTTTGCTCCTGGCGAGAGCTGTATGGAATAGTTTGTGTTTAATAAAAATGTGGGCAGCAAACTAGATAGGTTTAAAGAAAAATAAAAATTGGTGAGTTTTTCTAGATGAACATCTGAAAGGTTGCCAGTGTCCTTTTGTGTGCAAAAGAAAGAGAAGAAAAATATTTTAAAAGAGGAAAAGAAAGAGGGATTTTGAACTAGCAATACTCAAAGTTATCTTGTCCAGTCTGGACTGGAAGATGATAATATCCGTAGATTTCATAGACCGGTGCAGCACAAGTCACTCCTGTTGATAAAAGGGAGTTGGTCAAAATATTTGACAAGAGCAATTGTAAACTGAGCTCTTCCAAATTCCAGATAATATTTATTTTAAAGTCAACTTAGTATTTCTGATAATCATATGTGATATATACAGTTTGGTAATGGGAAAAATCACTCATTTTTAAGCAGCAGTCAGTTGAGATTTTCCATGATGATTAAGACTCAGTCGGTTTCTTCTAACTAAAGGCCAAACTCTAAGAAAGGATTCTTGGCCCTAGTGGATGTCCATGACTGAATCCTGACAGTAACAAAACCAAAAATAACAAACCAAATTGTCCTTATGAGTCAGCCATCTAGAACTTTAAACTGCTCTTAAATGTCCCTACAGTTTTCCCTTTGTGGGTGACTGTAGGCACAAAATTGTAGGCATAGAATGAGAAACACTCGATCTGGCCTTGCTTTTTTTCAAATTCATTTTAGGGCCTGGTTCAGAAAAATACTCAAGAGCATGGCTAACTTTAAGCAGGCAAGTAATCCTTTATTTCTCAGAGACTATATACATGTTTAAGGTTATATACAAATGTAGGTATTTTACTGAATGGAGACATAGAGGCATAAAAAAATTATTGAAGTCCAAGAGTGGATAATATACCTAGAATCACCTTCTAGTAGTCAGGTGTTACCCGCTTAAGTTTATCTTTGACACTCGATAAAACATCTTTGTAAAAAACATTTGAGGTGAGGTCAAAGGAAAGAAGGAATTGGTGGGAACAGGGATGGATATAGCTTAAAAGCCAAGGTCAGTGTTAAACTTCACTGACAAATTTGACCTTTTAAGTAGTGCAATTGGACACAAGATTAACCATTCCTTTTTCCCACCCTTGTCCAGCTGAAACGGCATCCCCCATGAGCACAGGCAAACAGAACAGCAGAAATTAGCAAGCAAGTTAATTTTAGTACAAATTCCTAGACGATCCCCAGACACCAGTAAACGCAATGTAAGGAGGGTTAGAACATGGCCCAAGGAAGGGGTTTTTTTCCCCTCCTCTTATGCCTGAGGTTATTTTGCTAGGAAATGTATCTTTCAGTGTACTGTAATCGAAACTACTCTCATACTCTATTTTTTGGCCTTCTGATAAGCATAAAGTGTTACCTTGTAGAACTGGCAGACTGATTCTGCCCTGCCCCCCAGTAATTCACGATTTGCAGTGCCCATAGATACGCAAAACCAACCTCCTACTCCTCAGGCTTAAAAAATGAAAGTGAAACAGTCTTTTCCAACCACTTTTACTTTCTGTTGTTGCACACAGCTAATAAATGTCTGATGACAAAGCAAAAGAGAGAAATGAAATATTTTTCTTTTTAGTGTGCTAGTATGCTGATTCTACACCTTTGACAGCATTTTTAAGAAAGTCAGTTTTTCCTTTCTGTGTAGCCTTTTTGCTTTAACAACAACAAAAAAATCATTTGGAAACAGACATTGTCAAGCTCCTTAGAGTGGCTTTAGAAAACACGCACAGAAACCAAATCCCATCCCACACTGAACCTCTCTTTTAAGCCAATGCTGAACATTATTCTCTACCAATAACCCATATTCCCAAATAAACCCATTCCTGCCAGCTCTTGCTGCTTTATCATAAGTCTTGCAGTATTTAATGCTGTACTTGAAGCACCAGCTGCTGGACATAAGCGATAACAAGAGAGTCTCACCTTTCATTTAAAAATGTGCATGTTTCTGGCTTTCATAGCTGTGGAGAACAGCTTGAAAACATCATCCAAGAATAACCAAAAATTCAGAAAAAGAGAAAAAATATCATTCTGTGCAAATCTTCTGATTTTTTAGTGCCAGGATTGGTGATATTGTAAAACTAAAATTGTGATGAATAAATAAAGACAAGTCAGTTTAGAATCTCTGTTTACCAGGAAGATGAAAACTCCCAAATAAAGGCATACAGGTTAGTGTGCAGACAACCAGCAGGGTCTAGACATTTTTTCAGCTCTACTACAGATTATCCTTTATTGGCAGACAGAAGTCCCAGGATTATTAAAAATGTATACTGATAAGACATAAAATTATTGCCTGATTGCTAGCATTGATGCAAAACCACTTACATTATTCAAAATATGAATCTCCTTTCCCATCTAGCAATTAATGCTGTGCAGTAGAGGACATCGTGCAGTTCTTACAATGGAAAACAGTTTTGCCGACATTGTGTAGTGGCCTACTGTTCTTAATTACACAACAAAGCATCCTGTTTCTCCCGTGCTGAAAACAAAACAAGAATATAACTGCTTAGGTAAGCTTAATTAGGCGCCAGCACTAATGCTAACTTCCATCTTTGAATAATTCCGTAACTTTACGCTAATTCAAAAAACATGAAATTGTAGCAGTAAAACAGCTCCATATGTACTTTACTAGTATGTGAGATGCATTTAAGAAAGTGCTCTCTAAACTCTGAAACAATCTTGGACTGATTTTTTTTTTTTTTATTTGAAACCGAAGCAATTTCATCAAGAATAACTCACCTTCTTCCAAGGGGAGAAAAGGAGAATTATGATAACTCATATGTCTTTGGAAGAGCTTTACCTGCTGTGATAAGCCTATTTGACTACATGGCTGCAAGAACAGTGACTTTTTGACATCAATTCCCATAAGAATATCTCTTCCAAAGATTTGGTTTTCTTTACAATTTAATTCAGTTGCCCTGTAGTGGAACTCCTGACGTCTGGATATTGCCTCTGCAGCTTGCTTTCTCATGGCCCAGGTTTTCTTCCCCACATGACCATCATCCAACCTGATATGGCACTGCTAATGCTGGTTGATGAATGATAATTCTGCTGGGAAAAGCAGTAGAAAGGTATAAGATGACTAAAGCTCGTTGACATCTTTCAACTGTTAAAAAGTGAAAAAAACCCAACAAGAACACTTCAGTAAAATTCTCCTGAAAACTGTTAAGCCATATTTTAATAATGTATACAAGTACTGGACTCCAGATGTATGAATAGGTCAGATATTCTCCAGTCCTTTTCTTTTCAGACAATGCTAAGTTCAGAATCACTGGAAGGGGACCTCGGTGCATTGTCCCTTCTTTTCTAGGTAATTACCTTTTTTTTCTGGTAGTATATATGAGAGATCTCCAGTATGAGCACACACTTCACAGTTTAAGCTTTAATGTTCCATTAATCTCTAAAAGCCAGATTTATTTAGGCTGAGAAATATATTCCAAAAATAGCACTGAAATCAGTGAATCAAAAAATACAACTATCATATATATATTTTGTATGTGCCTATCACGGGTTGAGGAACTACAGATATCTCAAGCTGAGCCAAGGACCTCTATCTGTTACACTTTCTGATGTTGAAGAATTTCCTATCTATGACTAGGTAGGATGAAATCAACTGAAATTGAAGTCAGTGGGAATACCTCATAGCATAATATATTACTTGACATGAGTAATGGTGGCAGAATACACCCTATGGGAATTACACAGCTAAAGATTGGCACATTAAGTTGAAATACTCCCATTCCCCTCCCCTGTAGTATTTCCTGGTCCAGACTTGTCAGTGTACTTACAGCCTGACCTTCTGTTATTCCTTCTATTGACTCCTGGGCATTGGGTTTTGTGGTTGTTTGTTGGGGTTTTTTTAAACTGAAAATTTAGTTCATGCAATATTCTATCAGGTTATTCACCTTGAGTCTAAGTCACACATCAACTTCCTTTGGGAAGGAGAAACCTTCTGTAAGGAACTTGTGTAGCTTTTCCCTCCAGGAAAAAGGGAAATTTTAAACAAATTTCTCAGGGGTTTCATAACCCTGAAATGTTGCTAAGGGAGGCAGCCATACCCTGGTTTTTCGATGGTATCTTAGAAGCTGATGGATGGGGATTGCAGGAATATTGTAGGTTGTAGTATTCCTCTCGGGTATCAGGGAGGAATGGAAACATCTTGCTATTGTACCACTGGAAAGTGATCAAGCATTTAGCTGTGGGAAAAGATTTCTTGGCATGACATTAATACTGTATGAAAATTGCCTTCTATTCAGTAAATACTGGGAAAGGATTTTGTTGGAAGAACAGACCGATACATGCATACCAATTTCATTGCCATGTAACTTTTTCCACAAACAGTGAAAGGATTATTTGGAACTGTGAGCAAATTGCAAGCCCACTCCTGTGATGTTTCCTTTCAAAGAAAGGTGCTATAGAAAGAATGAGCAACAATAAAATATCTGTTCCAAATTTAGGCAATAGAGAAATAGTTCCTAGGACAGCAAACCAAGAATTCTGCAGGGAGAGATTCATGAAGCTGTAAGATGACAGCGACGGGAAAAAACTTCCAATACTCTTTTAGAGCAGACTAAATCAGGCAAGAGAGCAAAAGTTATATAAAGACTTAAACAGCAAAATTCTTTCTTAGATCTCTCATAGTAGGTTTCTACCCCATATATGCCACAGATTGTGTCAGCTTCTAGGAAGTTGGAAATGCCCTGTTTTAGCCAAAGATAGCATACATGTCATGTATTTCTCTTCCAGTTCTAAATTCAACACCACCTTCTAGAAAATTGATGCAACATTTATTTGAGAAAATGAATGAAAAAATGCTTCATGTCTGTTCTCAAATGTTTCTTATTTTCAAGGGGATAAAATGTTAAGTATCATTTTCATTTCAATGCCATACGAGTTTATTTTGGTTGGAATATATTGTTCTGGCAAGCTGAATAATCCCCTATTGAGTTAGTGGAGGGGATTCAGTTTTTCTGCAGTCCTGTACTCGGTGTTCTCTTGTTCTGAATAGAATATATAATCCTGCTTCCATTTCCTTGTGTTGCTACTACTATTGATTGCATGAGAATAAACAGCAATACTTAGGCTTCGTGTATCCTTCCTAAATTGCTTCTTAATGCTAACATGATTTTTTTTCCTTGTAACCTTTCCTTTCTTTTGTTTTTCTCCATATATATGTGTTATACTCTCACTTACTTTGGTTTTTTTCCCAAAGTAGACCTCAGCATGATTTAACATGGGACTGGGCATCTACGTCACTCAGATACTAGATGTTTAAGTTCTTTATTAAGTACATTTTTGCTATCTGGCTAATCTTTCATGTATACTGCATTTGCTATTTATGTTAGTTTTTATTTTATCATTTATAGAAATAAATTGATTTTTTTAGAGATTTTCAGAACTGCAGAGGAGCAAAACTACAGACTGTAGACCTGAGGTTTTCATCAGTGGTTTGAGACTTTAATTTTAAATTCTCAAAGAGTTTGATCACCAACAGAACTTTTTCAACCAAGTAACAGTATCACAGATAAACTTGCACTTCTCCAATGTTCCTCCTCCTTCCTCCATTGAGACAGACTCCTCAGAAGCAGAGGAAAGGCAGATGGAAAGTAGCAAGTCTGAAGCCTTCAATCTGGCATTAATTCAGGTACGTGCTTGGAACCAATATGCTTTAGGTAATTTGCAGTTCTCCAGGTGAGACTTTTGAGGTGCCCAGGCACCACAAAACCTTTGTGGTTCTAATCTCATTTTCAGGCAGGTATGTGCTCTGAAGAGCAGGTTAGGAAGTTATTAGTGGCAGATATTACAATAAGAGTTTTCTTAATATTATTGTCATCACCGTCATCATCTATGTATTTGTTTTTTAGAACAGGCAGCAAAATAACAAAAAAATGTTTTGGAACCCTTCATTTCTAACTTTAAATTCTATAGTACGGCAAATGGCCAAGGAGAAAAAGCCTCCCCCCCAACTGTGCTTTATTTCGCATCAACAGTTTGTCAGAGGTTCTGTTGAAACATTATATCCTATATCAGAACTGTCTCTTGAGAATAATTGTTTGCTTTGGGGTCTTCAAACAGTAATTCCAGGATCTCTGCAGGCAAGGTTATTTACAGAAAGACATGCGAATCATTTGGTCACTGCTCAAGCACCTGTAGCACCACTGCAGGGACGGATAGTGTTAGAATCAGTGGCTACTTCAGGAGTCAGTAAATATAAAACCAATAATAGTCATAGTAATTTACTATCAGTAGTAATTTTATACCGTATGAAGTGACTAGTAGTTTTTTGTGAGTAATTTATTTATTTTTTAATATCTTCTGAAATAGAGACATTACAGATACATCTAGTATAACAATAATGAGAGTAAACTTTCAACCCATTTGGAAAATGAGTGTGCATGTAGCTGTTCCTAGGGAATAACATGCTACAGTGCATGAGAATAACGCTTTGTAACATCGAATGCAGAGTGTGTATGTATCGCTGGGATATTGCAAAAATTCATACAAAATTTTAACAAACATAATGGAAATATTTCTGGACAGTTAAAAACAAAATATACCCCCGGGCATAAGCACAAAGTCTTCCAGGCTAGAGGCTGTATTCTGGATCTGCAGCTTCTGACTGTGATTACTGAGTCAAATATTAAATGAATGTTTGACCAGTCCAGGAGCAAATACAGTACAACATTGCCAAACCAAAGGCATTCCTTCACCAGCTAGGATTTTGCATCTTTTAGAGCCACTTTCTTGAACTGAAAAAAAGATGCAATGAGGTATAAGAAATCAACAAAATACCCTTCTGCTACATTGTGTTAAGCAGTAGATTTCAAGGTCAGAAACCTTTTATTTCACGATATACCTCCCTCATTCCCAAATTCTTTCTTAGAACAAAAAAGTCACGTTGAGATGGGTCACAACTGACAAAACCAGAATAATTGGTATTACTTAATTTCAGCCTTTTAGTATTCACTTGGATGTAACTGAGCCTTCAATGGCTAGACTGGTTTTTATCACAATTTAAGAAGAGGAAGTCTGACTGATAGTAAAACTTGCAAATTTTTCTGGTTAATCTCCTCAAGACATATTAAAATGGATTAATTCAAAGTGCTGTATTAGAAATAGACCTTCTTCAACGTGACTGTCCCTATCAGATGCTAAAGAAAGTAATCAAAACTGTTTAAGAAAACTGGTTTAAACTGCTTGTTTGTCATGTTGATAGAATGAGTCTGGATCTCTTGTTCTTGTCCTAGTCCATGTAGATATCAGTCATTCATTATCCATGGAGTCCAAATTACATTCTTTAGTTGGAACTGAATCATCTGAAATGCCTTAGTTAAGAAAGATTTTACATTGTAAAGTGCGGGGTTCAAACAATGCAAGTGCACAGGTTTAAAGAAGCTTTATTTTCCAGTTGTCTTGGAACAAAGTAGAAGACTTGCCAATTAAAAAGTTTCCAATGCGATACAGCATGATACATCTTGTAAATTGTGGGCTGGAGTTTAGTACACAGAAGAAAACAGGAAGGTCAGGTAGAATGACTAAACCAGTGAATTGGTTGGGTCTTGTGAAACTGCAAAGAATGTGTTTGAAAAACTGCTGTAACAATTATGGTCCAAATTCCACCCTTGAATTCAGTCAACTTCAGTTACACCTGTGTGCATGGATCTGAAGGCAGAATTTGGCTGCAAGTCATAACTCACACCATTGTTAAAATAAAGACATAGGTTTCTCTAGTTTACCTGCACTCAAACGGTTGAAATTTGCTCAAAAAACAATTAGTAAAACTCTGACACCTAAAGCCAACATCCTGGTGTTCTGTGAGATAACAAACGATATCTTAATACCGTTACTCTACTCTGATACTGAAGCTTTGGGTTGCTGCTTGAAAAAATACAGTTACATTTTAATTTAACTAAGAGGAATCTGGGCCTGTACACTACACATAACTGTTCTCTTGGGCATGCTTGGTCATAAAGCCAAGACTAATTTTGGATTCCATTTTGTGTAAAAGCTTAAATAGGAAGTCACTTACTCTATTTATTTGCTTTCTCTTTGACAGCATAATTGTTCACTGATTTTCCTAAGAAACTATCTCTGTGCAAGTCAAATGAGAGACTGAGGCCTAAAGGTCAGCAAAGTAGTACACAGGGAGATGAAAACAGTACATATGTATTTCTCTTTACAGACAATTGAGAGCACATGCTTATTGTGGCCATTTCTACAAACATGCATAAGATTTTTGCTACTAATAATCTACTTAGTAAAAATGAGTAGTAAAAATTGGCAGGCCATAATTTCAAGAAACATGTCTCTGACTCTCCAAATTACTCTCTAGTGTATGTGGTATGTACATTTGAAATTGTTTATGGATTTTGACATGATTTTATAGTGAAACCTAACACTGATTTTTCATTTCTGTGACTTAAAGTCGAGAACTTTGTTGTGTAATTAAGCGCAGTGGGTCACTGAGCAGCGTGGCAAGGCTGTTTTCTAGTGCATGGAGTACTGAATCCACAGTGCAGCATTAATTGCTAGGTAGGAAAGGATATTAATATTTTGAATGGTTGAAAGTGGTTTTGCATAAATGCCAGCAATAAGGAAATGGTTTTATGTTTTATTGTTATGCATTTTTAATATCAGAGTGCACTCTAACCATAACGCTTCTAACAAAAATGAAAGCACTGTCTGAATCTTACTGCGCATTTCAGAAGGCTCTTTCTTGGTTTCTTTCTTTCTTTCTTTCTTTCTTTCTTTTATTTGCATGAATTCTGAGTAGATTGTTTTGTTGATGTTTGTGCCCACTTACCAGTGACCTAGAGCAAATTCTTCTTTCCTTGACTGACTCTTAAGATTAACTCAGTAAAAATTTGTGGTGGAGATACTCTATGACTCTTCAGGAAAACAGTTAATGTCTTAAACATAGACACCTCACTTTTTTTTTTTTTGCAAATCATATCCAAAGAATACATTCAGTCTCAACAGTCTTTCCCAGAAGGCTAGATTTCCTTTGCTAGTGTGACAATAGGAAGAATTAGTCTAGGCCTATAGGTGGCCAATCCACATTTGTTGTAATATGCAGGTACTCTTAAATGAATGGGCAGAATATTTTCTTTTCATGTTTTATACGTTGTTGTTCATTAAACAAATATTATTGTTCATATCACATTTTGCAGTGCTTCATAGGATGCAGATAAACTGACCTTATGTTTAAGAATCAATGTGATCTCCTGGTCAATAATACAAAAGTTTTTTGAAATGACAGTGGTATACATCATTGTCAGTTAACAGTTGTGTTTACTTGGACCATTCATCGTTAGTAATTAAACTTAAAAAGAAATAATGAAATTGTCCTAAATTTCTGCTTAGGAAATGGCAGTCTGAATATAGGCTAAGAGACAGCCGCAGATACTTCTATCTGTGACTTTGCTATAAGATTTCTGTAGGATCGCAAATGCATATCTGTTTCTTTACAAAGTTATAGGCTAAGAAATATATCAAAAAGTTAATCGAGTCATTAGGTAGTTAAGCGAGCATTTAATCATAGATTCTATTACCTACCATTTACATTCCACTGGTAGCGTACCATATAATGTTATTTTGGTCTTCAGTATTATTGTCACCAAACTTTCAGAGCAGCACTTTCTGTAATAAAATAAGACATGTATCTTGCATAAAGGACTTTAAATGGGTAGAGCATGATTGAAGAAGCCTGTCAGAGGATGGCTTTAATGAGATCCATATGGCTGCCATATGATACTACAATGTCTTTCACTCTATCTCTAGAATCCACAAAATTTCATACATTAATTTTTCTTTTTGCCAAATGTCTCAAGGTAAACAAATGCCTTTATCATGGTTGGGTCTGAAAGCAACAGTTTTCATGGCAAGAAAGCTTGAATATCTGACCTTAGAGGTACAATAAAGCCCTTGTATCATATATGTATGTAGATGTACCAGAGACAGCAAATGTTTCTGTGCTGGTAGAATTGTATGTACAAATGTGTGGTACATAAACCTTTTAAAATATTTATATCCAATTTTATGTGTAGAATGGAACTAATAAATACATATAAATTCCTGGAAACAGACGAGTGATTTAAGGCAAAAAAGCATACAAAAATACTTTTTGTGATTGTAGTAATGCTCAACGATCTCTGTAAAGGGTCATGGTCTAATTGCCCAAAGAAATGCATACGCATATAAGGAGATATTCTCTATTTCAAAGAGTTTACAGACTAAGATGACAAACTATTTCTAAAAGCAGTAGTGTAATATAACAGAAAATGACTTAAATATGCATCTGTGTATATAAGCATATATATTTATACATATATATGAAAACTTACACTGTGAAATCCATACATTCACATTTTGAAATATACTGCATTCTCCTCTGTGAGTGTAAATATATATATTCACACTCATACTATATAATCTTGCGTTCAATTTTTAAAATAAACTCTATCTAATTCTTCTCAGCTTGTCTCCTAATGAGCTAACATCTTGTAGGAAGCATTAAGATATCATTTCTTGAGTGATGTCAAGATACAGAACTTTTGCTGGTTTTAGATTAAGTGTTTCACCTAAGTGAGATGTCATGGAAGCAGGAATATAGTTTGGGGAAAAGCAAACAGGATCAGTGTGGTTCTTAAAATAGCAAGGCAAAGACGATGTATTAAGAGACAAAAGAGAGGTAACGTAGATCTGTGATGGGCCTAAAAGGTGCGAATAAGAAATATTAATTTGGTAACCTAAATTGGTATTTCTTCCCCTTCTCTTCAATGAGGAAGTTCAAGCAGTCAAATAGCAGCAGATTACTTCCCTCCCTTATTGTAAATATTGAAAAATATGGCAACGTTTAACAGTACCCTCCTTTTCTCAAAGGACTTTATTACATATGAAAAGAATCAAATGTCCAACAGAAATTACTGTTTTGATCTTAATTCTTGTTAATCATGATCTCAATGACATTTGTTATGGCAATTAGTTTGATAAATCATAATTTGAATTAATAAAAGGCAACAGATTTTATTAAAACCTGAAATTATAGAATGGGATTTATCCTGTCAGGTTCACTGTATAGCTATGCCCTCAGTATTCTGTCATCTCTATTTTATCTGAAAGCTTCTGCAGTGGAATGCTAGATTCAGGAGTTTCACATTAGTACCTTTATCAAGACTGTTGATGACTTTGCAAAAAGGAATTTTAATAGCACAAGTTTGCATGAAAATTTTCTTCAGAATATCTAAGAATTTTCAATGGGAAAAGTATGTGAATGTGTACTTGGTAAAAATATTGTGTTAACAAATTATTCTGTGTTTAATTTTGTGAACTACATAAAGAAATGCTTAATCTCTGAAGACTTTTGTAGAACTATGTCATATTTGTTAAAGGAATATTTAGCACCCTGATTTATTCTGGGTTCAATTCTACAAGTCTTTCTCAGGTTAAAAACTATTAACTTCTGTAGAAAATCTTGCTCCAGATTGGCAAGAAAACAAAATGCACTTGGCACAAAACACCCGAACGTAGTTCTCTGACATCTGGCACCTGAGTGAGTGGCCTGATCCCAGGCACATGGAAATAAACAGTTTCATTTCCTGGACAGTAACCTTTAGCTCAAACTCCATGGATATTCTGATTTTTTTTTAAATACCGAACACTTTAAAATCCCATCAAACTCAGTGCCTCTGAAAATCAGCTGCATTTGCTGATATTCTTATTTTTATTGTGTTTGGTTTTCAATTGCAGTATTTTTATAATACAACCCATTTCTCTTTATTCTTAACTTTTCTCCCAGCTAGTGGGCCAAATTAGAAAGGTGATCTATAGCAAAGCATCATATCATAAAAGCATAGCCTCTGTATTAAAAAAAGGCTAACAATGACTCTAATGAAAATGCATCAATAAATTTTCAAGTCCCATCATTGCCAATTCAACAAGAATCAAGGAATGAATACCCTGAGATTGGTTCATAAACCGTTAACATGTTGAGATCTGCATTTTCTCTTGTGTATTCCCAAACTTGTTGTGCCCTTTGGAAAAGAAAATAATTGTTTTTGACATTATTTGTCTCACTTGATTCAAGCAGGCCATAATTACAGTGCTGATCGGGTTTCCATAGACTGCTTGAATTCAAGCAGGAATACAACATGTGGAAACATGATGGTTAATCGCAAACAGATACACTACACAGATTTTTTTCCCCAATTCTCATTCTATGCTTCACTGAAGTTACTTCAAATTTACAACTGTGTAAAGGTGAAAAAAAATAGCAACAATGTAATTACCACTGGAAAAAGGCTGCTAGTAGCAGTGGCAGAGAAGCTGTCATTGCTTAAATACTATTTAAGCATACAAAAAGTACTTGCATATGTTTTGATCAATACAGAACCAGTTTTCTAACTCTTATTTAAAAAAAAAAAAACAAACAACAGAGCAAAAGAAAAATAAGGCCTCTTTTCTCCTGTGAGACATTTGTCAGACTTATGAAGGCCAAGACGCAAAACATGAAAAAAATCTTTGGGGGAGGGTTGTTTGATTCTTCATGTCTAGTCAATGTAACTTTCAGTGACCCAACAAAATAGTGGAGGGAGAACATTTACTGAAAAACTAAGGGTGGGAATGAGGAAAAGACCCAGTAATCCAAAGGAGAGAGAGTGAAGCAGGGTTTATAAGAAATAAATAAACATTTGTCACAGTTGAAGAAGAAGATGAAAATAGGATGACAGCAGGAACAGATTTAAAACCATAATTTTAAGAGATGAGGAAAAAAATTTGGATATCTAATTGCCATGATGATTCCTAAAATTTTGTTCCAGTAGCAGTAGGAGCACAGAAGAGGGTAGAGGATAAGAACCATAGGGGATAAGAACTGTATTTAATTCTGAAAAATAAAAGTAGTGGTCATACTGGCTGGGAGGCAATCGGAAACGATAAAAGTAATAATTGGACCTTTAGGAGTGCAATTGACAATATTGATGAGGTCTTTACTGGATATTTCACTGCTTTTGACTATCCAATTGGGTTTTCTTTGAAAACCCAAAATTTGAAAAACATCCAAAGTTAGGGAATAATAACTACTCAGGTATCATCAAAAGTGGGATCAACTTATTAACACTGAAGCTACTTGGCTAGCCGTGCATGAAGGCCAAACAAAAGGCAGGTCTATGCAGAAATAGTCTGTATATGCTCTTGTTATTATTTGTATTATCATTATCCCTGATAGCTTGATCACAAGCCAATTATTCATTATGGCAAGTGTTGTACAAACAAGACTTAAAGGTGCAAAAACACGATCAAAAGATGATTCATGTATGTGTACTTCAAGTCAAGAGGCAAAACAAAGATGTTGAGGGAAAAATGTGAAACTGGTAGAGGTGCTATGATCACCGCACCCCAGCTGCTGAGCTGGTTGGAGGTTTTCTAGGAATCCTTGCTAATGAAGGCCCCAAAAGGAAGACCTGGGATGGGGATCAAGAGAAAGTTCTGAGAAGTGTAGACTTACACTATCATGGACTGATCAGAGGAAGCCTGTGTTTCTACAGAAAAAAAAGATGGAGTAATGTGCATAGATCACAGAAGCTCTTGGAAATGAAGTCAAGGTACTTAAGATTGACGACTGCATGTAATGAAGTAGGAGTTGGTGGACAGATTCATAAAGGAGGTTAATGTGATCAAATACCCAGATAGGAAAAAGATGTCTACTGCAACAGTCTGAATCAGATATGACCTATGTAGATATCTTTATATATGAATATTCTACTTTAAGGCTGAGCTTAAGTTATGGCTACAGACTTGACATTGACATGGTTTTGATTTTTTCTTGACACAGTAGTCCTGAAAACTGAAGAGTTTGCAGTCTTTCCTTTTGTTTATTTTGAATTTAAAACAACTTGACAACACAGAAGCAATTAATTTCAAATAGAGGATTTCCCCCCTATAGAATTCAATGAAATGTAAATTAATTTATGACACATTTTTGATTGCTGATGTAATTTTTTAATGATTGTAGCTAAATTTTTGCTCCCAGATCCTAGTTATATGTAAGTTTATGGAAGAGAAGGGAAGAATAGCATTGCAAATAAAGCAAGATCAAAGTGCGTTCTCAAGAATTAGTTTCAATGCATGCAAATGTATTTTCTTTCTAAAAAGCTCTTTAGGAATTCACCATGCAAGATAGAGTTCTTGCAGAACTCACAGAAATGGATCATACTTCAGTTGACAGAAAATATTATCAAATTGTTTGCCAAGTGTCTTTTTGTTATATTTTTTAATTTTTTTTTTTTAAATTTCTTAAAACCTTTTATCTTTTTTTCCTTTATAAGGAAATTTTATTTTTTATTATGTAAATTTTTCTTCGGAATTCAAGATTTCTGAATTCTGTCCAACATAATTTATACATTGTAAGTCTGTTCACTTTGATAATGAAAGAAAAAAGTATAAAATAAAACTTTGTTGTATTTTCTTTGATAAAAGAGTTCTTTTGATCTTTATATTACACTGAATTTGGTTTAAGGTCATTGAAGTCAATTACATCTTTCACAAGCTAACAAACCCTGCAAAAACACACACACTTTCTTAGTACTCTTTTTAGTTTACTATAGCTAATGGTTTTGTAAATTGTGACTGATAGATAAGTCAAATGATGCAACTATTGTTGCAAGTGCACCACTCTCTCTTCCCAGATTTCCCAGTGATGTACGTTTGTTATTTTTTGTGTGAGCGGCTCATTTTTAGGATCATACTGAGCACAAGATCATAAAACAAGAAGCTTCAGTGAAATCCAAACCTCACACGTATTGTCACTGAATTTCAGCCCCGCCGTGATGAACGTGCCTTGTGAGAATACTTTTTACTGATGAATGTGTGCATTTACATGAACTCATGTGTGCATTCTTCTAGGCTATATGTTCCTTCCCCTTCCAAACTGTAGACCAAGTTTCAGTAAACCTAAATGCAAGCTTTTGGAAGACTAACAGCAACAACAAAACCGGCTATAGGATGGATGGGCAGTGTCCAGACTGCCAGTGCCTCTGAAGGGCTTTCCTTTATTCTGCAGTAACCACCTGCTTTGCTCTTGGTCTTCCTTTAGATCATTGTGCGAGTGGAGGACTTTCTGACATGAACAAGTCAAGATTAAGAGGAAGCCATTTTTTTTTATAAGCCAGCTGTAGATACAGATTTAGATTTTGATATTTTCTGATGTAACCTGCCAATTTCCCTTGTCATATGAAGTATCTCTTTCTTCCTATTGCCTGCTTAGTCTGCGCTTTGATTCTCTGTGTTTTTATGGAAATGTTGTATCTTTCCTCTTCCTAGTTAAGATACTCTTTTAAATGTTGCCACTTCAATGCTCATTATATAGTTGGAAAGTAGGATATATACAAAGGTGTTGAAGAACTAACTCTCCTCAGATTTATCGTACCTTTGATTGACTGGGGAAATGACTTTCAGTTGACATCTGAGCCAACAAGTTAGCTGAAATAAAATTTTGCTTAATACCTTTGCATCAATAATCTAGGCACAGCATCATTGATTGAGAAAGTCTGATCAATAGAGTATTACTGACTGCCTAACTGTAACTTTGCCAGACTTTTTTGTTAATTCTGCTGATGACCTTCGTACCACTGCTTTTCAGGTTCACCGCTTTTTTCCCTTTGAAATTCAATTTGCTCCATTTGCTATTATTTAAGGAATTTACACATCCAATTGATTTCATTCTACCTGATACAATATGAGTTTAGGATATAAAAGATTGTGCATACTTGGGACAAAGCTTCTGTAGCCCCAAATTAGAATCTTTCTGAGAAACTTCACCTCAGGGAAGACATAATCCATGGGAAGAAAAAAGGGGAATATAAATCATTCATTTTAACCCTGTGGATACTGTGGCACTTTCGTCTTGAGATTTACATTCAGTGTAGACGAAGTAGCAAATAAAAAGGGGAATAATAATCTCAAACAGTCCCAGATCGTTATCGTTCAAGAATAAGAAAACTATTACAGAAATAATGATAAAGATTCCAAATCCTAACTAATCACTCAAATAGGAACCCTCCATTCTGTCCTTTTAAATATTTTCTCTCTCAGTCCATTTTCATTGTGATTTATATTAGCCCTTGTTTCTGTCTTTGTGACATTCTTCAAGCTATCTCCATTCACACTTTGATGGAACAAAACAACTATTTCTTTGAAAGTTATTTAGCAATTTGGGATTGCTTCATTCAATGTCCCCTCAGAATACATAATGCTTCCCTTATGCACAGACAAGACTGAATGCAATGTCTAGATGTATTTGTCTTATCTAACTACATGTTGAGAAAAATGCATTGTTATTTTTCTACTATTCTGATATAAATTCCTGGGCTATGTTTTCATAGTTATGAAGATACTAAAAGCAAAATATGCTAAAACACATCCATTTTTCTATGATTGCCCTATTAACTTTTTATTGCTTGTGGAACATACATACCATCTAGCTCTCTATAATTTTCCAATATGTGGAATTAGATCCTGTGCTAGATGTGTGGAGTGTGTAATGCAGCACAGGGCAAGGAGGCTAGTAAACGGCTTTGTTCTGAGGCTGGCTTCTCCCAAGTCTCCATTTAAAGCTCTTCAGGAGCCCAAGAAGTTAAAAAAACTGTCTCGTTAAAACGAGGACAGCCTTAATGATGTTATTTTTCTCCTTGACATCCTACGGAGAATCCACTCATCATTACAAGGTCTTCCATAGTCAAGGGATCTTCCCACCATTGGTTATAACAATTTTCCGAGTGCCTTTCTACTAGCTGCATAGCACAAAATATCTTTAATATTCTGTCTGGGCCAGAAAATACAGACCTTCCTAGCAAAAGGGTATCATATTACTCTGTTAATCTGCTTGACCTCGATTTTAGAGTGAGATGAAAGCATCTGTATTCCATTTAACTGACTAAAGAAAATGTCATGTCTTGGGAGATGGCCAGATTTACCCACCTTCCCACCTATCTGAGCACTGCCTAAGTGCAAAAGGCAAATAAACTTGAGAGTATTAATGTTTACATGATTCAGGCTTGAAGGTACATATGCTATAGGGTTGTTTAAAAGTAAATTAAGTTTGGAGATATGCCATTCAGGTTAACATTAATATTAATATTTGGAAAAAGGCAGTGACGTCATTGAAACTTGCTAATGTATATAGTGTATTAGATAATGTTATTAGCTCCAAGACAACATTCATTCATACTTCATGTTAACATATTGAAATACATGCTACTCAGAGCATTTTCATTTAAGGGCTAGATAGCTGTCATAAACAAAAAATGAATAGAACCATTATATATTAACCCATAAATAATGAAATAAAAAAATGGTACCTTCAAAAATTCTAAATATTATGTTGATTTGTTTCTCAAAATTAATTCTATTTACCTGAAATATAGACTGAAAATGAGATTCATGTAGTGTTATCCAAATTTTAAAATATATGTTTTTCAGAAATATTTAAATTTAAACAATCCCATTATACATTCAGTTGAATAATCAGACCATCTTTAACATTTCATTATCCAATGAATGTTAAACTGTTATTGTATGCACTCATAAGGTGAGAAAACTGGTAAATATAGTTAAAGCTTGCTGTTCAAACAAAGTCAGAAGAAACTGAATGGTGCTGGAACTGGGAATTAACTTTAAACCCGATTAGAGAATGAAATGCCTCCTGTTGAAAAAAGATTTGGAAGCAGATCTATAGAAAAAAGGTAATTTATAAAATCCCAGGTTAAAGAGGAACATATTGCTAAGACTTTGATAATTTACATTATTTTTATTGATAATTGTACTTCATCTGTTCTTAAAAATCAAGCATCTATTTTTGAGGCTAACATTCTGGTGCCTTTCAGATATTCAGGCATGTTTGCTGTCTGAAGAAAAATAGAAAGCTAAAAACCACAAAACAGGTGGAAGATTGTATCTCAAAAAGTTCCCAGACTTGCACTGTGTCTCCAGAATAGTCTGCTTCTGGATAGTGACTTTTGAAAAATTCCTCAAAATTTGGAAATGGTTAAAATATTTTTTGAGGTAGGGATAAGATAATATTTTACATGCTTTTAGTCACTGTGCTGACATAGTAAATGAAAGCATAGAAATGCTATTTTGCTGATCATTTGATCAGTGCAAAGTATGCCTCATTTATCAAATTTTATTATATCTACCCAATGCCTGATTAGAAATATAAATAGAATTTAGCAAGTCCTGGGGAGAGTGGATGGTGCAAGGTTCCCCTCTATTAAAGCCTTTTTTGAGGTGTTTTTAATTATGGGACATATTTTAGTTCTGTGCAACAGTAAAACAGTAGGGTCTTCTTAGCACAAATTGTTCTAAATGCTGGATTATAACTGGGTGTGATGTCTGCTGTAATGTGGGTTTTTATTCTGTCTTGTTACCTTTTTTATATTGAGCTTTAGGATATGCAGTATTTGAAAAGTCCTACTGAAGTGAGTACGTAAATAAGACATGGACTGCTAATACCTACAATTCCAGGATCTGACTCTAATTTCTTGAAAGCTTTGCAATGCTGTTTCCTGGGCCTGCCATTTCATTAGTTATTCATCATTATAATGACTGTATTTATTATTACTGCTAAAAATAGGTAATGATGGCAGTATTTCATCTAATGGATTCACTTTGTCCCTGCTTGAAAATGTTGATCTGCCACTTACAGTAGGTTTACAAGGTTGCAATATTATCTTAGTAAAGCTGTTTGTGCTTTTAATTTTCTCATAGTTGTAGTATCATAGGCTTTTTTTACATACAACTACCAAAATCAGATTTCTGTTTGGCTTAACTTGGAGTAAAAATATGTGCGTCTATAAAAATATGTTTCTATTTGAAGATCTGTCTCTAAATACTATTTAAGGGTAATAGATTAAAATTTTATTATCAGATTCTGTGATTTTGGACCCTTGGGTTTGTTTAGTCCTCTGTTTTTTAATTAGCAGGATAAGAAAACTTTCTGGTTTCAAATAGAAATATATTTCCAAGAGGGTTTAATAAGTCTCCATGGTATACCTCATAGAAAAAGATGATGAATCCCTTCAATTTGAGGTTTGATGGTCTGAACATATTGTTTGTGTATTAAAATGTACGTAGCTTTTTTTAAAGCCCTGTGAACAGTGAAAGGGATCGGTTTAAATGTTTCATTTAAAAAATGACTATGTATACACCAAAAAAATAATTGCTTATTCTTATGATCTTGTCATTTCACATTTTTTTCAGTAGCTGTGGAGCTACTTCTCTTCTCTGAGGCACAAGTAGCCATGTTCTGAGGACAGAAAGAGGAAATTCAGGCTACACATTAGAAATTAATTCATTAGAATACTTCTATAATTTAGTTTTCTGAAACATCCCGAATTCTTATAGCACCTCCATACCTACCTTTGCTTCTGCCGCTCTCTGAGAGCTAAATAGCTGTTAAAAGATCCTAAAATTCCCTGAGCATTGAATTTGCTACTTTATGACAGACAACTGTGAAATAGTCTTAAACATCAGTGTCAGGGAAAGTGCTAAAGAAGGAACATATTAAGGGAAAGACTCCAGTTACATGGTTTTTTACATGTGTTTATACAGCTTGAAGAAGCTATAACGAATTAGGTAGACCATAAACAAGTCTAAACTATGTCAAGAACCAATTTAGTCCACAGACATGTCATGCCACAGAAGGGATTTTAAACCGTTGCCTAAATGTCAACTAAAATATGCAAACTGCAAATGTCCAGCATCTTCTGTGATCTATTAGCGTATCTGCTGCACAGCCTTTGTGTGCTCTACCAGGGTAAGGGAATGGTCACCTTAATGTGGCTGTTAACACATGTGAGTAATACTAACCATGAATGAAGCAGTTTTACAAATAGGACTATATATCTCTGTTTCTTCTGCAACTTTACACTATTTATGGATTCATGAACCAGGGGATACTGGGTCATTTCTCTATCACTGGTGGGATCTAGTTGCAAACCATCCTAAATAAATAAATAACTGGAATCAAAGAATCGTTGGCTGTCTCCTGTTACGATGTCAATGACATGATCCCCATTGTGAACCAAAAATATAACTGACCGATAAATTAACACTGGGTCACACATATCTATCTTGCATTAAAAGAGTCATCTTCAAAATTATTTTACAAGCTGTATGTTTGTGCCAAAAATATATATCACAGATATATGAGCAATGACCAGTGTAGCTGGCAAAGTTTAAATCTTCAAATGTCCTTCAAAGGCATCCTGCTTTAAACTCTATGTAAGACTTAGTGCAGATCAGTTGCTGTGTTCTGGAGAACAAGAGGTCCGTCAGACTTTACTCCAGCTGAGCTCTCACTGGATTCCATGAGAATCTGGCTGTCATGAGGACTGGGGTTGAGTCCTACTTTAAATGTACTGTTTCCCCTCAGCATAGGTAGAGGGCTTTCTTGAAGCTGGGACTGCTGGTCTAATGAAGATTGCTACCTTTACTTGGAAAATCTGAGCTGCTTTTGTCCAGAGACCACAGCTATAGCAAACTATCATTTCTTGCAGTCATCCGTTCTGTATATTCCCATGAATAATGCTATCTACTTCTCTTTTTGATGCATAAATGGTCAGCTGAGCTTTTATTTGTTCATGTTTGAGAGTCATAAACACATTCCAGTGCCTTGTGAAATAAAATGCTAAATGAATTGAGATAAAATTTATTGGCACTGGAACTTAGATTTGAAAAAGAACGCTAGTATTTACAAAACTCCTGAAATGTTAAACAGGCTCATCTTTTGAATTGTGCTTGTAAAGACCTATTATAGCAGGTGTTCTATGTATATATATTTTTTTTAATTAATATAAGAATACAGTAACTGAACAAGATAGCTTAACTTGGTGATCACCAAATGTTAGATCCATCTAGGCCAGAAAAATGCTGTGGGAGCTTGCACTCACCCGTGAAGAGCTTGAAAACTCACTTCTGGATGTTGAACTGCAGTTTGTGATATCTTTGGGGAACTTGGTTATTTGATTTATTCAGAAAAATTAATTTGTGAGACAACCTTTACCATCAGATTTGTAACTTCCATTTTTCAGGCCGTTGACTGGCTAACGCAGGACCTGTTGTTCTCAATAGCTTTTTGTTGTCCAGAATTGTCTTTGTTCAGGTTTGGAAACACTAGACAAATAGAAGAAATATCTAAGTCTCATTTTCAGTATATCCACACTTAGTATATAAAGAAGTTATTGCAGGGTATAAACTTTTGCATTGCACCATTTCTGAGATGAATGTACGTATCTGTAACATAGCCTAATCTAACTGGCAGATAATGTGATTTAGTTTATCCCTCAGTATATAACTATCGTGGGGGTGAAGGTGTGGAAAAGCAGTTCCAAAGGAAATACCTCCCCTGGGTGGTTAGCAGTATGAATGGAAAGTTGTATAAATTGATGCTGGCTTTCAGTACTATCTCCTTTTGGATTTTCCTGTGGGTCAGTCGATTGCTGACGGTTCTCTGTCTTTTACCACTTCCTCTGCACCTACATGAAGAAACCTGACCAGAAAAGTGTGTGTCAGGGACTTCTATAGGACAGAAGTGTAGAGCTGGAGAGGGTTCATCTGTCCTTTAAACTATTAGAATGGGCTTCCAGTTACTGTCATCCTTTCCAGGGTTAAAACTTACTACTTTAGCTAGTTTACTTAAACTTACTAGTTCTAACTCAGTTTATCAACTCACATTGTTGATAAACAGCTTAAATCATAGTGAAGCAAGACAATTGCTTATGTCAAAACCTAAGCAGACTTTAAAAGTTTTACAATTATTTTTCCAGTATGTTTCATAAAATAAAGAGTCCAATTGTTTCCAAAATTTTTAATACTATGATTTGTAATAATAGTAACTATTCTTCGTAATTCTGAAATACTTCATTCCTTCATTTGGAATAATTTGTCTTTGTTATATATAGACATAATGTCTAGACTTTATGTATAGCTCGCTCTGAAGGTAAGAGTGTTAATTTTGTTGCTGCATGACGCAAAAGCTGTGTGCTGAAGTGAACGGGCTCCGTGAACATACAGTAGAAAGACCAAATATGCTTTCAAAGTAAAACATCACAGGAAATGTCAATGAACAATGGAGGAAGTTCACTGATTTTTGCTGGTTTAATGGATGAATGGAGAAGCCACAGAAGTTTGGGTTTACTTTTCCTCTCTGTGGCAGCTCTGGGAGTCTGTAATGCATTCAGCATTTGCAATGAAACTGGGAGAAACAGACTGGATGTGGCTTTACAAAACCTGGATAATTACTGTATCACAAATAAGGAAGCAACATGTAAGAGACATCCATTTTTAATTTCTATACAGTGAAGAGTTACAATAAAGTAATATACCACATGGTTAATCCAAGGGATTCTAGCATGGGTAGTACAGAAAAGACTTTGGCTACATCCATATAAGCAAGTAAGGCAATACAATAGGGATGGGCTTACATGGCAAAACAGCTGGGACTGAGGACTCAGTGTCCACCCTATACGTTTCAGGGTGTTTGCTTTGTACTTGCCCTGGCCTGGTCACAAGGACTGAACACCCATTAGTAGGTGGAGCACAATGCCTGAGGACCTGTAGGGCATATTCAGGTTTGGTGTCAGTCAAACAAAATCTGGTTGGTGCACTTTGCCATGCAAAATGTGGTCAGTGAGGATGATCAGCTGATGTGCTTCAAAAGTGCACTCCGGGCTAAAACTGAAGTATTTCTGCAATTGTATCTTATGGGGGTTTGGCACCTAAAGAGAAAGCATTGTCAGTTCTCCCCAGAGAGAAAGATTCGACAGCTGTTTATCTTTCACAAGAGGGGCTCAATATTCTGCAGAGGGTGTGAAAAGAGGCACCCAAGTCATTATTTTTATCTGACTTCTGGTTTCAGGAAAGATAATCAACAGAGGAAAAAGCAGCAGAAATACGGTAATAAAGCACCATCTCACAGCAGAGCTCAAGCATTTTGGAGCTGCTAGTGTTCCTTCTGAGGCCTGGGTCTGAAGGAAATAGCAATGTCTGTCTGATATTTGGGTTCCCTCCTCTCTATCTGCTTTGAAACTTGCTGTTTCTGGATACTTCAAGAATGAAGATGCAGCAAGTTCATAAACTTAGCACTGTATTGTGCTTTCTGGGTTATTCTTTGCAAACTTTCCAGCTCCTGTCCTTATAGTTGATCCCCTTTTATTCCCTAATTTTTTGCCTTTGCCCCCCCCCCCCCCCCTTTAATTAGAAGCCTTGGTTTGGAGAGATAGAATGATTAGAAGGGAGCCCCATCTCCACAATCAACACAAACCAGGGAACCTCGATGTGCTTCAAAAGGATGGTAAGGCAGGAGTTTTTGTTGTATTAATTATAGCTGAGTGAATAATTCCTACAGACCAGCTTTTCTGGTGAGTTTAGCTTTTTTCCTTGCTTGTGTAATATTTGGAAGCAGAATATCTGCTTCCATTGTGGAATTGTTGTTGCAATTTGAAGCTATTTTCCAGAAAACGAAATCCTCTTTTTCTGAGCATACCTACCCCTGGTAAGTTACCTCACCTCATCTTGAAGTGTTGCTCCACTGGTTGAGAGACAGTAGCTACTCAGCTTGTGCTTCTGCTCCCTTGTAAATGAGAATTTAGCAAGAACCTTAAGCTAATATTGCAAAAAAGGAACCTGCACTTGCTTCATCGAGCTTGCAAGCAGCTTTTCTTTATTTATCTGCCCTGGCCATATCTATTTCATTGTAGGTAAACAATGTCTACACTAAATTACAGACCTAAATTTGCCACTCTTTATTTCTCTTCCTTTTAGCTACTCCTTCCTCATTTTCTTTCTCTCCTTTTTTAAACACCTCTACCATGCTGGGACCCTTCTCACACAGACTGCGGGATAAGAGTTTTCACTCTGAGCTTTCTTTTGTGTGCACCACTGTAGGTTAGGTACGTATCAGAACTGAGTTTTAAGTTATTGCCTTGCATTTGAAGTCGTAAGTGTCCAAACCTTAGTCCAAGCCTGGTTCTTCCAACCCTTTGACTCAGCACTCTCAGCCTTATTTCAGCACAGGGGCCAGTTACTTTCTATAGGTTACATTTCTGTAAGATGAATAAGCAAGTGGAAAGATACAGGATGTTTTTGTTCTGGATTTTTTCAGCTTCCAATTTATAAACAATGTTTCACTTTTCCTTTGACACTTAGTTTTCAACCTCACCAAAACTCTTCTGTCACTACAAAAGCTATCAAATGCATACTAAAGCAATAAACAGCTGAAGTCCTTGGTGAAATTTTGAATTGAGTGTTAGAAAGGTGCTGAAAATGAGGAATAACAGTTCTACTCATGGCTATGCAAAAGACAACGTAAACGTATCTTTACTGATTGCTAAGAAAACTATTAATGCCCTCTTTGCCTATCTTCTTCCTCTAGACGCTCTCGCAGTTTGCTGGCTGCATACTCACAGGTGTTTGACTTCAGTCAGTGACATGTCAATCACTTGAAGAAGAGCAGCGGGCAAACGCCATTCACTGTGGAAGAGTACATTGCAGATTTTGAGCATTTGTTCACACAAAAGCTTTCTGCATTGACTGTCACAAGCCGGTCTCTTTCCAAGCTCACTTCTTACATATGGCACTTCTGTTACGGCTGTGGTTCCACAATTATGTCCTGCTTCAATGCTCAGCAATACAAATTTGATTCAGGTTTATTTCTGTTAATTACTTAGAACATGATACAAAATTCACACCTTCTTTATGCTTTTCTTCTGGCTAAAAGGGAGCTGCACTTTCTAGTCCTGTGTTTACAGTGTGTTCACAGTGTGTTTACAGTCCACATGTGGGTTTCGTAATACCAGCGTTAGTGCATCATTTAACCATGGCCCTAGTTTTTAGGTTCTTTCCACCTTCCTAAAAAATACCAGTTGTCTTCTGTTTTCAAGCTTCAGTACAGAAGCTAGACGTGCTTCTCTTCCTTTTTAAAAAACCTGTCTGGCTGTGTTTTCTGTAAGCCTCTTGGTTAGTCCAAAAGGGAATCTCCTCCTCAGCTGTATTTCGGCTGTACGAACGTGTGGCCTTGAAAAGTGATGACTGTGGAATGACTTCACTATTTAGCTGTTTTCAGCAATACCTCCCCTAGGCAATGCAATACGGTGCTATTGTAAGGCCTTTCCTTGGGCCAATATATTTACAGGTCTAATGAGGGAGTTCTGTCCTTGGAAAAAATTAACCTGGCAAGAAGTGACTTGTTTGTTATGTTCTGTTATAGTAGCTATGACAAATGAAGAGCCAGTGAAGTGTTGACAAGTTCTTAGTCATTGCTTGCTGCCTTGATTTGGTGTAATAGTGCAAGCAGAATGTCACCCTACACTTTGCTTCTTGTTTTGCTCTGTCTATAAATATATTGCAATATTAGTGATACTGGGATTGCTACCCATTAAAAAATAATGCTGTAAAGATGGCATCCTAGCCAATCTTGGCACTGCACATTGAAAACAAATAAATGCACAGACTGAAAAATAGCCAAGTCAGTAATGGGGATAAATCACCTATAGAACCAACATACTGAACAAGTAAAGTAAATAAAGTTTCTTGGCTTGTTTCTTTCCCTTTCTATATAAATGGTAGAACCTGTTCTAGTGTAAATGAGTAGCAAGATACAATAGCATTATCTCTGACTAACAATAATTCTTGTACTGTGTGCTTCTCTTTTTTTTTTTTTAACTATGTCAATTGAAAATCCTACAATTTACCTCTTGTGTGTAACAACACAAGCTAAACTGCTAGGATTACACCCATCCTCCTTATTGCCTATGGCAACCTCTTTTTCCCATTCCATTCAAAATTCAATTTAGTAAATGTATTTTTGTTTGGAACACTGTCATCAACAGTGGGACTACTATTGACCCCATGGCTTACCTAGAGAAGATCAGAGATGCTGAGCAGAGCTTAGGAATGGGAACATGCTGTTTAAGTGGCATACCTAATAGACTTGCTTTTTGCCTCTGATGTAAAATGTGTAGTGAAGATGTTACTACCCAACCACCTTGGCATCCACCCTAATCTTTTTGTTCTATGCATTTTGTCCGTATGCTTCTAGCCATAGCAGTAACACTTTTCCTTTCTATTTATGCATTTTTTAAAAACTTATATATCGATAAGTTTTACCTCTTTCTGCATTACTGGTATTCCTTGAGCAATATTATCATTCTTTCTCCCAAGCATTTACTCTTTTGCCATGTCATAGCTCAGTCTTCTGGGATGCTTTGTTTTATTTTTGTCTCTCAAAACAACAGTTCCTTCCCCAGACAAACAATAGCGAGGACACAAGCATTTTATAATTCAGTCTCTGTATACTTCACTGTCCAAAACAAAATAAATGTAGAATCTGCATACAGAATGTATTTCCCCTCCACACACCCTAAGAGCTCTTGTACAGTATTGGAAGAGTGATCAATTACTGGTATGCAGCCCCCATAATAATGAGCAAGTACTGGGACACACTCTGGCCATTCACCCAAGATAATGATCGAGTTGTGGTATAGTAAACACATTCTGCATCCATCCATGGGATGTCATGCATTCTGTATAATATAAAGGGAATGATCAAATATAGAGATATACAAATACTGCCGGTACCACCCAGGCTGGAGATGATGGTGTACATGGATCCTGATTAAATAGTCCTTGGCAAGTACATTGGTATATTGTGCAGCTACTCAAGCAATGTTTTCAGTAACATGGGTTAAATACTATTCTGCATAGGATTAAGCTAGACTATTCTGCTAAATGTCTTTTTTTCTGGTGATGATTTTCAAATTGGCTTTCTAACTTTGCCTACTTTAACATTTTTCCCCTGTACTTCTCCCAGTGTCTCACAATCTTTTATTCTACGTCTGATCTTCCAGTATCCTGTATATAGTGCTTGCTAAAATATTTCTCTCACTTTAATTGATTGTTCATTTTGAAAGAGAAAGAGGAAGCATAAAACACACAAACATACTGCTTCTGGTTCTCCCATTACCTTTAAAGCTTGCTTTAGTTTCTTAAAATGTATTTTCCCAGCCAAAAATATTCTCATTTTAAAGGTTTTGCTTTTCTCTTTGCTAATTTTGCTGTATGTCTACTATTTCTTTGTGGGAGATGTGAACAGAAATGAATAGGTAAATTCCATTTAGTCTTTAAAATACACGCTGAGTGGATGGGTGACTTAAACATGAACTAGAAACATCATTGCTTTAGTCCTTATTCTAACTGCATGAAACTGGTGCAAGCATATTGACTGATTTTGATAGGAATCCAGTTTGAGCTTTAAAAAAAAGATAGCATGTTCCTCAGTTTAATCTATGTTGGAAGCAGTTACACTGGTCTTGCAGAAAGTCAACCTGTCGGAGTTTTCTGGAAGCCCCTTTCTAGAGATCCTTCATCACTAAACAGGAATCCTGTCGGGCTAGAAAACAGGCTTTCATTAAGCTCTTCCAGCTCCCTTGTTTGCTCCTCCTGTCTTGTGCCATGGCTACAGTGAATGCAATGCATCTGAATATTTTAAAAGTGCTCAGTATTAATCCAGCTCTCCTCTGCCTGATATTACTAAAACATGTTACTGCTGATTTCAGCGTGAGCTGAATTAGGCTCATAGGTTGAAAATAAAAAGTTATGACATTTTGCCAATTAAGTTTGGGGCTGAGCAAGAACCGAGGCACACAGTGGCTGCTTATCTAATCTAATCGACCAAGCTGTAGTATAGTGACCACTTTCTGCATCCATCCATAAAATATCATGCACACAGAGTTTAGTTTGGGACTTGGATTTGAAAGGAAGGTTTTTCAGATCCCTCTAAGTGGCCTCAAAACAGAAATAGAAACATGGAAAGACTGAGGATTCTGAAACCCTGAGCTCTGAAGAGGAGACACATACAAAGGATCATGATAAATAAAACAATGAATGATATAGAGAGTGTAATTCAGTCTATCTCTTTGTCCTTTCTCCTAGTAAACGAGCATTTTTACAAAATGTAGAGATATGGCAGAATGCATTGCCATAAGACATCATTGAGGGCAAGAGCTCAGCAGGATCCTAAGAAAGAAATAGGCATTTACATGGATAATGAAAAAATCTACAGTTTCAGTGTTTCTTTAAATAAAATATACAGCTCCTCATGTTTCACAGCATTAGCCAACTACTGAGAACGGGAAGAAACTTCCCCTATGGCCAAGTTATTTTTTAATTATCCACTCTGGGATTTCTCATACCTTCCTCTAAGGCATCTTTTACTAGCCTGTCCCATTGCCAGTGCCACCAAAAGTGCTCTTTTTAACAAGATGGCTGCCTCCAGAGGTACGTTCTCCAAATGCCAATTGGGATTACTCTCTTTAGTTTCAGGTGCCTTATTTATTCAGACAGGGTTGGATTCAGCAATCTTTATTATAGTGAAACCCCCCAACTTTTAAATTTAGAATCAGTCAGACATTTTTATCAATGTAAAATAACAGTTGTATGAGAACTTGAGTTCTTTGTTTTACATTTAAGGGTGTTTTCTTTTTTTGTATTTCAGAATGCTGACCTGAACAAAAATGGCTGTGGTTGTCTTTTTCAATGCTGGTAGGTGTGAAAGATGTAAAAACCACTTTCTTAGCTCTTCATTTCTTATGTTTGTATACAAAATCTAGATAATCGTAGCCATCTGGTTCTTGAAACAAATAATTCAATGCTTGTTTCTCACAAGACGTTAGAGAAGCTCAGTGCCAGTATTCAGACCTTCATGAACAACCTTTTGGTAGCAAACCCATTTGTGAGATATCTTTCCACAAAAGGAAAGAGAGAGTTTTGGAAGGAAAATGTTTTCAGTTTGAAGCTTTCACAAGGTTTATTAAAAACAAAGGGGGGGGAAAGTGATTTCTAAATAGTTTGCCAGTATCTTAATATGTATTCTTTAAAGAAATCTAATGGAAATTTTAAACTATATATACATTTTACAAACATTTAAATGAATGTCTGCATCTAATCTCAAGTGCATTTGATTAAAAAATAGGACAATTTTGATGTTCCATGTTCAATTATTAAGCAAAAATATTCAGTTATCAGATAGTTAATTAAGTGGAACTGACTGTATTCATTAAAATATTTGTTCCAAACAAATGTATTTAACATTCAGATATTATGCAGAATAGGTGACAATTGCATATCTCCATGGAGATCAATAATGGGATTCAGATCATTGTGTAAAGAGTCTGCAAGTTTAATGCAGAGAGAATGTCATTATTATTTCTCTCTTAATGATGGTCATTATGCGCAAACACTGATTGAATTCCATTTGTTACCTGCATTTGAGCTGAGAGGAATAATTACAATTTAAGTGTCTCCATTAAAATTCATAAAAGAATATGAATGCAAAAATTATACTTGAAACTGACAAAATATACTTTGAGGATATAAATTGTGTTTTCTGATAGGCCTCTTAAAAGTATTAAAAATAGCTTCATTTTAATAAGATGGCATATAAAGATCATGCATTATCATCACCTTTATGTTAATTCTCATAATACATGACTAATACTAAAAAGTGAAGAAATTAACTTTTAAAAGTAGAAATTAATGAAACAATAGACTGCTTGTCATACAGCCTATTGGAATGGATACCTCTATATTTGGGTTATAGTCACCCATCTTCGTAATACCCAGTTAACTCGTCAGCTGCTGTATATTGTGGAGATTACCCTGCCACGTTTTCTGTGACATGTTTCAATATGGTTTTTTGCTAATTAAATGGGATATTATTAGTGCAACCATTTATTCAAGAAAACCTTTTACATGTGCTATGATTTACTGCATTGCACTGACTACTCATTGTACCATAAGAGTGATTCAAGTGCTTACTACAAGTACTGAAGGGCCTGATCCAGGATGGTGCTCAGCCTTTCAATAGTTCTTTGTGCCTCTTGACTTCTCACTGAGGTGCTTAGTCCTTTATAGGATTGGATCCTTAAGCTATAATTATTAATAGCAGCAATACTCCTGAGGGACTGCCTGATGACATATCTCCTGAAACAGTAAATGATAGCAGAAGACGCTTCTTGCCATTCTTACATACTGTCTTAAGAGATGACAGACTGGCTGGAGGGAGTAAGGTTTCTTCGTTAAGGGTATGTTAGTATGAAACACCTTTATCCATTATATTTTCCTGAGTAAGTATGTAGGGTCCTTCTGATGGGACCTTGAAATGGTTGTTTTCATTTTTATCAATGTTTTTTTGAGTACAGGCATAGCTATTCTAGATAAGTTTATTGAGTATATTCAGGTGAGTTGTTCTGGGTGGCCATTTCATATGTGCAGTTCACTTTCTGGGATGAGCAGGTGATCTCTGGCTATTGGTGTTAGGACTGAATTTTGCCTTCTTTTGCTGGGGGTGGTTGTGCTGGGGACTCGAGATGCCTTTTGGCAGGGCACATACGTGTTATCACATTATTATTATTTAGGTTGACAGCAGAAATCTGTTAATTAGATTATATGTGGATGTTCTGTCTTCCTGATTATTTGTCCCAGTTAAGAGACGAAGTCTTATAAATAGTTGAAAAAGCTTTACAATGACAAAATACTCTGCTCAACAAGAACAAAAAACGAAACCAAAGAAAAAGTCAGGATATTTACAGCATTTCAACTTGTATTTTTTCCCTCTAATCTTTATCTGGCACTTCACTATTAAAATTAAAAAGGAGAGTCTAGAATTTTATAACTATTTAACACTTGGTTAAACACTATTTAAGTATTTGTCACCAGGCAAATGTTTCCCTATTAAGTGAAATTTATGCTAAAATGGTTCTGATTAAGCAGTAGTCATTGCCATTTACAGTTGGTAGACTAAACAGTTTCCCTGGAAGATCTCTCAATTAAGTGGCTGTCCAAATGAAACGTGTCACTATTAAATGGTGTTTGCTACACTATTATACTTTACTCTTCTGAATGATGGGATTTAAAACATAACTCACTGAGTTACTAAACAGTAAGAACTGCTTCACATGTATAGCTTTCATTCTCAGAAAAGACACGTATAAATTGTGTATACCACCTGGTTTAAAATAAAATTCAGGGTGTAGCATTAATCAGTAACAACTGAATATGCATGATTATTGGCAGAGCAAGTTTGTAAAATTGGCTTTGCTGAACTGGGATGAGACACACAGAGGTGACAGTGCACATAAAGTAAGGAGTGAGCAGTTTCATGTAAATAAGCTTTCTGTGTCCAACCTAGAATCTGCAACCATGGAAAAATTGGATTCTGCAAACCAGTGAGTTCTTGCTGAATCAGTGGGCAGAGCTTCAGAGATCCATATCCTCTCTGCAGTGCCTCTTCCTCCGGACAGAATCCTAAAATGATTTTACAAAAATTCATTACAACTCAAAATCCTCACACCTTTGCTGTTACTTTATTAGCTTTTAAAGCACTTGCGATATAGCTAAAAAACATGCTATAAGAGTTACTAGAACTTTGATAGATATAATAAGCAATTATTATGGGACTGACATTCTAAATGGGAAAAAAGACCTCTGTGCCTTTTAAAGAAATGTAGAATACTTACCTTACAGGAGTATAACTGTGCTTCACAGTCTAATATGTGAATTTGACCTAAGCTTTTGATTCTCTCAGCAGCTACTAATGGCAGTTCAGATCAACTGGTATTAAATCACAAGTATAAAAAAGCATGGGGAAAATAGCCACCAATTGAATTTCTTAACTAGTTACTCCTGATTGACCTCACATTCTCCTGCTTGAACTGCTGTTTCTCAGGTATGCAAATCTCTCCTTGATTGTATACTTATGGGTAGGCTACTTCCTAAATCCTTAGGGGAGTAAAAATCCTTTTTCACAAACGTTCAAGCTAATCAAACACTACCTTCTCCCATGTCTTATTTCTTGTTACTCTGACATGGCAAGAGAAGTTCAAGGCAACAATAATTGCCCTTATAATGCTTTTGGAACAATTCAATGCATGTAGGTCAGGCAATGAGAAGTGGATGGTTTCAGAAATGAAAAATCATACTTAATCGCTTTTTAAAAGAGGATTGAAAATGACTTTGTTAAAATCAAGTCATACCACGCTGCTAGAAGATGTTTTCTTTTGGTGACATTACTTTATTTGATAGTCTTGTGGTTCAGTCAATAAAAACTTGAGAAATTTACTCGGTATACATTACGAGTGAATGCAGCAAAATACCCCCCAAAAATTACAGAATGAGATCACTCTCTCCCCAGTCACTGCTCTTTTCCACGTTGAGCAAACCGTAAAACAGAAAAATGTCTCTGTTCACTCTGCATGAGCACTGATGCCTCTGTGTCAAAAACTGAGGGCCCTCCCCTACACAGACCTTTGGAAAATAAACACGGTGGCATGTACGAGTAACCAAATGGATTTTTAAAAAACCCAAATAAATAAAATTCTCAATAATTCTGATGGTAGGAAAATCTGAAGTAATGCAAAAGTGCGGATGCGATACATTCTTTCTAATAAAAGCAAAATGCTCTGATGCAGAGGAAGAGTGAGTCCATACAATCCTTTTCCCTTGTTCCCAGTAATTGTAGAGGTGGCTGAGGCAGAATCAAGAATGCAGAATCAGGTTTGCTTTACTTTAAGGCTATGCACACCCAATATTTACTTTTACAGTTCTTAAGTATCATAGAGCAGCTCTGCATCATATTATATACCCTGGTTTGCTTGTAGTAACTCAGTTATAAAACTACAGGAAAACAACATATAGAACACACTAACTACTCCGCTCCTTGTCAGGTCTATGCTTACCCAGTCTCACAATAATGTTTTATCTATATGCATTGAGAATCATGCCCACCGTCCAGTGACGTTTTTATGCAAGTCCAATGCTACAGTTTGAATTTTTGCATGTTTTATATTGATATGAGGTAAAGAGACTTTCTCATACTGTCTTTCTATTACCAATAGCTTTTTCTAGATGTAGTATTTCTTTGGTTTGGGGTTTATTTGCCCTTTCCAACTGAAAATAAAAGAACTGATCTGAACCTTGATTATTGTAGTAATATAATCAAAATACTCCCCTGCCTTGCCAAATCAGAGCAGATCATTTATATACTGCATTTTACCCAGACGCATCTGCATATAAAATAAATGACCAAATATTTCAAACCTTATTGGAGCTTCTTCTAGTAATGCTACGCTCCTTTTCTGACTAGCTTTGTGGCATTCGTGCACGTGTTTAACATTATGTCCAATTTACACAGCATGTTAATGAATGATCCCATGTTAGGCCTGGGAACTCCGTACTTCTGCGGTTAGGAAACCAAGGCTCCGCTCCAACCGTGGCTCTTGTACCTATGCATAAAAGACATTAATTACACTGATTAGGCTTTTAAAGCCTGGCATAACCAAATGGTGAGCAGAAGTTGCGTGAGCACTTGTGTGTTTAGGTACCCCATTGTTAAGACGTGTTGTCTGTCAACAATTTATCAGTTGTGGGCATTTAACTTACACTCACTTGAGCAGAATTAAGAGTGTTTACTTTCCTCATAAGAGGGCAGTCAGATATGTACCAATTTTGTTTTAACTGTGGAGAGCAGGGAGCTGGGAGCGGAGCGGGGAAGGGATCCAGGAAGGCCTAATCAATCACTGACAGATTACAGCTAAAGCCACTTCCATACCCATTAAAGCAGGACAAATGCAGAATTGCAACTGAACAACTTCTAGTTTTAAGCCAACAGTGGGACTTCCTAGTTATTTATCAAAGTCATTGCTGGTAAGCAGCATGCCTCACTGCTCGATTGTACTTCACAGCAGACAGAGCTGACTGAAGCTTCAGCCATGAAAGAAGTGTTTATGCCCTCAGCTGTGGTGCTGTCAGCCCTCTGGAATTTACTGTAAATCACACAGCTTTTATTGCAAGATTTAGTAGCTGATCCTCTGTGGGCTCTATTCACTGCAAGCTTGTTACTATTTGGATGTTAGCCTCAGTCCATAAAGGGACTTGCTACACATCATCAAACAGCAGCGGAAAACCAAAGGTTTCATTTTTCAATTTTCTAAACCCTAAACTCCTCAACAGTCATTGAATTTCATTGCAGAAAGTGGAAGTCTACTTTATTATGGTACTCAATTTCCCCAATGGAGTTATACACTTATAACATTACTTTTATTTCCAATGACAGGATCTGGCCATCTGTCCTGGCTGTAATTTCATAACACACTCACTAGTTTTTATTTTAAGGGAATTTCTAGATATTACATTGAGCTTGTGACAAAATTGTAATGTAGATATAAAGGCCACAATAATGATAACTACATTCACTGCTGCCTAACATCTTAACAAAGTAATTTTTTTTCTATTCCAAGTATAGAGGCGTCTGGATAAGCTTCTAACACAATTGAACTGACAAATAGAAAAAAAAAAAGTTTTGAAAAGCTGGAAAATACAAAAGGATAAGGGCTTTCAAGAGTGAGCCTCAGCCAGGACAGCATTATTCCACAGGCAGTATGTATTTTATCGAAAATGATACCATGCATCAGTTTTATCGGAGTCATTCCTACTAAGATCAAACGAGGGAATAAATGGGAATGCTGAAATGTTTCTTTGTAATCAGTATCGTTATTCCCTGTGAGGCAGAGGGACCTGACAAGGCATTTAATTGTGTTTGTCACGCAGTTTGCAGGGGAGGCCAGGCCTGCGCCTTCCACCCCGCGCCGGGGGAAGCGCAGCCCGAGCTTCTTTCAGGGCCTCACCGTCACCTCGCAGCAGAGGAGCCCGAGCACCGGGGCCAGACAGGCTACGCGACCCTCTGTGGTTTTGCCCCCCATGTCACTAAGAATACAGGGTTGCTTCCTTTCGGTTGCCAGATGGGCATCCTGCCGTCCCGGGGCCGTTTCCTCCTGAGAGGCCTGCGGAGCGGGTGCGAGGCCTCCCCGCCTGCGGCGCGGCACAGAGGGCTGCCTTCTCCTGGGTGCCTGGGTGAAGCTGGGGCGTGATGAGGAGAGCAAAGGCAATGCCCGTGCTGTTATTTCTCTCTTGGCTGAATGAAATAATTCACAGATCAGCTTCTCAAGTAAGAGTTGCACCAAGATCCAGCTTGCCTAAAATCAAAGCAAGTTTTGTTACTGCCTTCAGTTGAACAATGTTTCTTGCACTCCGGTCGCTTTCAAAATTGCACCGTTTGTGCTTAATTTCAGCAAAGTTATGTGGAGTTATTATTTTAACCCTCAGTTAAACCTGCTCTGGTTTCTATGTTAAGAAAAACATCGCAATGGCCTTGCTCAGAAGAATACAGCAAGAGATTTACATCTGCCCCTGCTTTCTTCAAAACTCTCTCAGAAAGTGTCTGGATTCACACTCAGATTTAGGACCGCTATTTCGATAAAGGAAATAAATAGCAAAGGCATGTATTAAAAAGATCGTTCTATTTTTTTCCCAGCTTTGTAGTAATTTTTGCTTCATTATTACTTTGGTTTCAGAGAGAAAAATGTTTGTATATGTTTTTAATCTTAATCCAGAAAATGAGCCAAAATGGAGGGTTTATTTCTGTTTGATGTATTATGTATCAGGTGATTTAAGCAGATGCTATCTTCCTTTTATAAACAAAGATCAGGCCTCAGTGTCATTATCAGAAACCTAACAAAGGCCACAAAAAGACCTGTGTGGCTGTATATACTATGTGTATGCTGTCTTGTGCATACATTTAGGGATTATGTTTTAGTCTTAAAGCAAAAATTATTTTGCCAAAAAATTATTTTGGTTGTACTACAAGGCCATGATCTCTGCTTCTTCTGCAAGATCATGAGTAGTGAAGCAGCTACTTGGTTTCTCCTTCTTCAGTGGAGTACCATTTTTTTAAATCCTCAGCATTTCTAGCCACCTCTCCTGTTACCAGCCCTCCTCCCCTGGTTTTTTTCAATTTCAGAAAATATTTATTTTGTGATTGCTGAACTCTTGCAGTTAACCCAGTAATCTTTACCAACAAATTCATTCAAGTGTTATGTTGGTGCATTTTAGCAAAAACTTCAGCCAAAGCTGGTGGCAGAAGAAAGCGTGCCTGGTAAGTCAGTCCCAGGCACGAAAATAGGTGCACGTGCATTTCCTACCTGATTGTGTGCAGCTGGAGTGTTAAGGCAGCGTAAGAAATGTTCTCAGTTAGTACATACATGGGACCCAGGATATATATACTGCTGGGTGACTACCTCTTGGAGACTCCCTGGGGTGCCATGGTGTGCTGGAGCAAACTGAAGAGCTCTTTTGACCAGAGCTGTGAGTGGGGCGTTGTAGAAACCTGACCCAGAGAGGCACAAGCCTCTCCATAATAGTGGCACCTCTACCTGAAATAGCAAATCCTTTTCAGGATATTCTGAAGGTATGAAATAATCTTTACTAAAGTCATTCTGTATGTTTAATCTAAATTCTTGCCCCGTACAGAGACGTGATCTCTCTTATACATTGCACAAGCACCAAATTGATTTGTTTCCAAAATACTTAGGGCCTGAAGCCGAGCTGTTTCACAGAGGAAGGACTCACTAACCCATGCACAAGATACACATGGGGAGCAGCTGCACTGTCAAGAGCTTTTCTGTTTTTAAAAATAATTATATTCCCTTCAAGGATGCGAAGGGTCTTTATTATTATTTATATTGCTGAGTTATTTTTTCCTTACACTGAGCTATCTTTTCCCCCCCACCATCTCTTATTTTTTTTAATTTGGGTCCCGCTTTTACCCCTCCTGTCTCCTGATATCTGCTTTCTCTTTGCTACTATTTCTAGATACTACAGAGGATGCTCCATCATCCTGGGATCTCCTCTGCAGGAAGGTGGAAAGATTGGTCAGGCTGGAGAAAACAGTGAGTATGGTGTGGGAAAGCTGTTAATAACAGAGATTTGTCCAGTCTTTACTGCATATTTAGGGCCACATTACCTTTTCTGTGAAGGTAATTCCTAAAGACTCAGGAATTATATATCAGTATAGCAAATTGTGAATAGGCACCACTGGAAGGACGTGGGTGTTCGGTGCTTGCATGAGTTTGGTGGGTGAGGCATAGATCATAGGACCATGGTGACTACAGGGGGTTCCCATACGCAGGGGCTTGTGTTGTGAAGGTGGCCACTAAGAGCCCTGGCAAATCCAGAAACACCTGAGCCAAGAAGAATAAGCAGCTCTTGGTAGGCCAATAGAAGGAAACCTTGTTCTCTCGGTAGCACCATCCTGTTAGTATAATTCCGATTTCTTTCCACTAGTGTAATGACACTGGTTTCAGAGAAAATGCTACTGATTTACAGAGAAGTGAGAATACAATCAAGTTTGTATACGGGCTATGTGTATTATGTCTTGGGTATTTTTCACATCCCAGTAATCTTACTTCATAGTTCCTTTCCTCGTGACCTCCATCTTATGACCATCAATTCTTTCCTCTTAAATCTAACTAGACTAATTCTCCTTACGATAATAATTACCTAATAGGTTTCTAAAAGAAATGGCTTAGTAGTTTGTTCCAAAATTGTCAAAGACACTAAGTAAATGAAAATTATCGTATCCTAAATTATCAAGCTAGGAGTCCACAATAGAATAATAATTTACCAATGTTGAAAGAATAGCCAATTTACTTTGACAACTTATTCCAAGCAATTTGGGTGCGTGGGGAGCAAGAATGGATACATAGTAATTACTGTGTATGGAATTTAGAAAAAAATATTCTCATCATTTTTTTGTTTCTCTGAAAAAAAATCGCTGGCATTTTAAAGTGAGTTTATTCTTGGCAGTCCTAATTTATCAGTGCTTGAAACTCGTATTTCCATAGATTAGACAGACAGCTTTAACTCTTCTCAGTGTTTAGGAATTGTATGTGGGAGATCCCTTGGGATTTACTCATGCTGTAAAGCACATTGTGATCACATTTTGTGAGTTCTCTGTTCACTAAAGCCCCTCCAGCCTGTTCGCTGCTTTGCTGTGCATTGGTCCTAAGGGATGTAAACTCAAATAAAGGGTAGTCTTGAAATATAAAGGTATTTTTAGCTTAGAGGAGAAATAAAACTGTATATGTAAGGGCCAAATTCACTGTTGTTGTAAGTGGATCCACAGTCATTTACTTCATTGGATTTGTGCCTGCTTCTGCAAGTGGATCAGTGTGTTTGGCTCTAGATATGTAAAATAAATAATGGAAAGCATTTTAGAATAATGCTTGTATGAGAGCAAGACATATAGGGGGGCTCTAACTCGCACTCTCTCCCTTCCATGGGGTTTTATACAATTCCCATAACTATGGATTTTCTCAGTGCAACAAATGCTCTGCTTCCCAGGAGATTTACCTTTCCTAAGTATATATAGCAATAAATACTTCAACCAGTGAATTTTCAGAAAAAGTATTCTAAACATCACCCTATTTAACCTTTAAAAAGCCAAGCATACCAATTCAGGTCATTTTCCCAAGTAAACCTGGACAAATATGCTAATATAAAAAAATCAGGATGTTGGCCTTAGAAGTGGGTACAATGCCTGATTGTAATTGAAAAGCGTAATATACATAATTAGGTACAGAATAAAAGAATGAATATGTAACCGTGTAGATAAGAGTACAAATAACGTAGAGAAGAAGGTACCATCTTATACGGCAGACCCGAGTTAAGCAAAGGAAAAGCAATGCGAGAATCTCCTTTTCTTAAATTTTTCTGAAATCCTTCTTATTCCTATGACAGGAAAGCAGGTTACTCTTCTGGTCAGGAATATCTCCACTGATTTCAACATAATCGCTTCTGATTCCAGTTTGGCCTTAGATTTTTCCTTTCTTGGTTTCAGGGCAATAATCATTAGTTTTATAACCATTAAAGATGACATTTTTTAGAAGTATGAAGTGGTTGACATCCTTTTTGTCCACTCTATGTCATTACATTTTGATCCTTCTGGAAGAGGATGGCTGTGCAGCAGCAAGGAAGCCACCACCTCTGTCCTGTCCTGGCTGCTGCAGAGGGCACGGGATTTCCTGGCAGGGGAGCAGATGCACCTCTCTGGAGGGCAGCTGGCTCTTCCTGGGGAAAGAGACTTTTGTAATGAGGGGATAAGCTGGGAGGAAAGCCCAGCAAGCAGGACTTGATCAACAGGGGAGACTGCTGAGAAAGGCAGGGAGTGAACATCCAGGCAGTCCTCGGAGCCTGACAAAAAGAAGACTTTTCCTGCCCAAAGGGGACTCTCTAGAGTTTGCGGCTGAAAAGTTCCTGGCCTGAGCTCAAGCCTGGAGGAGAGGCTGCATGTTACAAGGCTATGGCATACACACGAGGATACTCCCTCCGTGGGGAGGAGGTTGCTTTCAGGCTCTCTTATCCACTAGGGTTGATGTCCTAGGCCGGGGAACCTGCCCCTTCCAGGGCTCTCGTCACCCTCCTGGTGCTGTTTGGGGTGCTCACTTCAATAATGAGCTGAGGAAAGTCCACCTCAAAACTCAAGCTGATTCAAGGGCTCATCACAGAGGGTAGCAAAGATGTTCACCGTGTTGTGATTGCAGAGTTGATCAAATGATTCAGGTGTGAGTAAGCTACTTCCTGGTTATCAAGTTTTTGTGAAATTACTTGTTTGACTTTTATTTGTAAATTGGAAGGATTTTTCAACCAGCTTATAAAACTATTTTTTATTGATTTTCCATAAAACCCTTGGTTCGGCTGTAAACTATTCTCTGTGACCATAAACTGCCTCTAAATTTATTAGTACAGCATGATAAGTTAGTTAATTCATGTCATGAATTTTCCTTTCTATTTTTTGTAAAATGTGAGAATGAATCTGTCTGTGTTTAGATCCTCGTGCGTACAGGTGCTGGCCCAATAAATGTCCTTTAACCATTCAGTCAACTATTAGCAGACTTCTTCACATTTACACTCATTTTAAGATCCTTTTACACTGGCCTTACATTTGCTTAAATGAGGATGTGGCCACAAGCACCTGTTCATATACCATAAATCAAAGGAGGCACAAAGATTAAATCAAACAAACACCTGAGAATTTGCATGTACTTTGCTGAACTGAGTTTCCTCGGATTTGACCAGATTTTGACTCTGTGTAAGTGCAAGAGCATGTTCACATGGCTGCCATGAGGCCAGTTTGCCTATTGCACCACTGGTGAATGGCATTTGCTTTAGCGTTTCATATCAGTAAAATTGGCAAGCTATTTGCAATCAATGCTAAGCAGTCTGACACAGATTCTAATTGAGCAGCCTACTAGCTGCAGTATAGAAAAAAAGATTTTTAGATTTATTCTTGTAATGATACTCTCCATATTTCCCTATCATGTTATTTTATCCTCTCCAATATAATAATTATTTTTGACTATGTAAAGACTTCTGCCCAAATCAAAGTCAGTGGGAATATACCAGTGAGGACATAAGTGAAAAAGTCAATACAATATCAGTGGATGAGAAACAGACAGGACATCCATCCTCAGTGCTCAGAATGTCTTGTAAATAAATATTCCCTTTTTTTCTTTTTTTGTTCACTAGAAACTGGGAACAGTAGTACTTTTTCCAGAAACATGGTTTTGAATATTATTTTCAATCCATGCCTTTCTGTATTCTTTAACAACTGCTACCATATCTTGAGACCTACCATGTCTCTCTTCTCTCTCCCCCTTGGTCAGTCTCAGGTCATTAGTTCTCTGGGAGTGGAATCCCTTAATCCACCAGCGCTCAGGTTGGGCCCTATGTTGTAGTCCCGTGAGTACCAGCCTGTGACTACTCTTGCAGGTCCAGGCATGGGCCCTCCTTTATCTTTTGAAGCCTGGAACAGTAGCTCTCATTAAAATGACCCCCAAGCAACTTTTCAGCATACCAAAGTAAAAAGCAGGGGGTCTACACCCACATCCACATACCAAAGTTTCCCTGTTTATCCACAGTTCATTCAGCACCACCTTGTTCTTCACATCTGAGCCAGGAGGAACAACTTGCTTTGCTTTACAGGCTGTTCTGACTGCTTCTGAATTTTCCAGGCTGACAGCTTTTTCTCACGCTGGACAGCCTTTTCTACTTCAACCCAAAACCTTTTTCTGTCTGTAGGACAGGATCTTTTAACAGATCAGTGTTTTCTGATCTTCCTCTTTTCAGGCGTAGACACAAGAGTCCCTCTTTCTAGCTATAAACCCTGTGCCAGTGTTTTGAGGGATGTTCCTTATCTGGGCCATTCTTTCATCTTTCCTGCCCAGTTCTTTAAGAAACCCTTTGCAGCTTCCTTTGATTGAACTCAGTTCATTCAGGTTAAGCAGCAATAGAAAACTGAGCAGGAAAAAGCCACATTTAATATTCATAGACGGATACAAGTATATTTTTCCAGTTTGTCACCCATTTCCTTCAAAAGTGGCCAACTTGCTAGTTGTTGATGCAACAGGCACGTGTTTATTTGCTTTATACTCTGTTTCAGATATGTTGTCATATGTCACGCATAAAACAGTGATAATCCAGGCCTACTTATTATCTGTTTTGATTACATGAGGCCTCAGGTTCAGCAGGAGAGCTGTATCTATTCCTCAGAAATGTACACTCTAAAGATGTGGATGCACAGATGCGTACATGCAGAGCAGGACGCTGGGAATAGACTTAGTTCAGGACTATCAATTGAATAGCTGCTTATTGCTGAGATATCAGGCGATTGTATGAAATTTACTGAAAAAGGCAAATTGTATCAAGTCTTAAAGATAATACAAAAAAATCAGTAGTAGAAATGTGTATGTACAAATGAGGAACAATAAGATGCTCCTTCTAGCTTGGTTGTGCACTGACGCTGTTGCATAAGGTTTGTGTAAGTTTTTGTGAGTATTTATGTATATTGCTGATGCCAATCTTCTCTCCTTTTTGTATAAACTGCTGAATGTCACCATTTTCAAATGCATTTAACTGCCTTCTCTGACTTGTGCATGCTTCTTCATAGTGGTTGGTTGGCATGCCTGAAGCAGCTGTACATTGAAGGTTAAGAAATCCTTATGTGTGGCTCAATTCACATGTTCCCACTGCTGCCCCTGCACCATGCTGTGGGAGAGTCTGTGGCATGGCCACAGCATTGCTGTACTCTGTCTCTTTTTGAAAGCTGAGTAACTTCTTGCATTGCAAAACTAGCTGGGGTGATTTGTACTGTTATGGATGATACTACTCTAATTACTGCTGAGGCCAGCTCAGGTTTGGTCTTGGGAATTACAAAGCCAGGCTGGGGTTTTTTGTGAGTGGGCACAGCAGACTCCATGGCTGGATCTTGACCTAGGGAGGACACAGTGTCACCTCTGGCCCTTGAATTAATGGACAAAAGGCTCCAAGCAAACAGGACTGCAGCTGGCAGAGGTCTCCACACTCCCATTGGAGGTATTTGTCCCCTTTATGTTAAAAATAAAAAAAAAGAGTAGACCTTGCCAGACTAAGTGGATTTTCGGTAGTAATAAGTATTAATACATTGCTGAAAATGCTTACGTGTGTAAGACAGCGTGTTTCAAATGGCTTGAAAGTTACAAGTCCTTTTTTTGTTTTTGATGGTTCTTGAAAGAAGAGTGGAGGAGGTGATTTAAAAATAAAATCTCCTTTAATTTACTTTGATTACTGGACTTAGACTGTCATGCTGACTTCACTGTGATAGTTTCTCTTTCCTTTTTCCCCTTTACAACTGGAGTGAAATGAACCTACAGTGACAGCTTGAGACAAGGAGGAAAACTAATATACACTGTGGAGAGCGGGGACTCGCCGAGCAGGTGACGTCACTCAGAGGGGCACCATCTGAGTGTCAGAGCTGTCACGATTCATTCCCCGCATATCAAATCTGCTCTGCTTTCATGTGGAGCAGGAGCTTGTTACCTTAGGTACTCGAATCAAATATCCCTTTCATTTGTTTGTATTTACTCAAGTGTGTTTTGAGGAGACTGAAACCAACTATGTCTGTAGCCACCAGTCATCAACTAGGTTGCATGTCCTGGACTGTGTGACCCAGCAATATGAGTGGCTGTCAAATGTTTGATCTTCTAATATGCGCTCTTTTTTGCCTCTCCTGAACTGCTAGTCTTTGTGAGTGTCCACTCTACTTGTCATCTGAAATAAGGGTACAAAGCCTGCATCGTGTATACAACAGTCTTCGGTAGTCAGTCACGTCTTCTCCTTTAGGCCATTGTCTTTTCAGCCTGACTGAAGCCTCCTGCTACCGTGCGCACGAGCAGGAGAAACCCTGCTTCTTTCTTTTTTCTCTTCTGCCTCTTTTCCTCTTTTGTTGAGTTCACAGAGAACTCAGTGTTAGATGAGTGATAACATGTAGTGAAATGCTGTTAAATATATGGGATTCCAAACATTAAAATAACTCTCCTTCCTTGAATTATCTTTCATCGCAGGTTGTCTGAAAACCCAGAGAATTTAGCAATACAATGTCTGGGCAGGATACTTCTGTGCACTGAGATATAATAAGAACTCATTAGGGACAAGCCACCAAAAGGACAAGGTGGGGGCTGTGGCATCACAACCATGTTAAAAGCTAGATCCACTCATACACAGGCTATTGGAAAGTATAAGAGAGGAAATTTCACGGTTACAATCCTCACTGTTTGACTGCTGTCATTTCGAGCTGATGCAGGTGTCTGTACTCAACTACGATGCGCAAGGGCACAGCTACGTTGGTGTCCTCAAAATTGCCAGGTATAGTGTAGCCTGGTGGACCTGCATTTCATGTGTTGTCCTGTTTCTCTTTTTCTATAAGCTTTGTATGATCTTTTCTGGGCTTGTGAGCAATCCAGAGTCAGTGATTAGTCATGAGGCTGTCCCAGTTGCTTGCAGAGGGAAAGGCTGGGACCTCCTCACTCTAACAGTTATCTAAAGAAGGCTCTGCCCTCCTCTTCTGAGCCAGTTTCTTGTTTGCCGACATGAAGACATGAAAGCCCAGCTGTTTTCATAGGCTGGACCTTTTGGACAGTAGAGGGCACTAATTATTACTGTACCTTAAAGCCTCTTATTCTGAAAAAAGAATTGTCTGTGGGGCAGATACTCTTTTTAAGTCATCTGGCACCAGCTAAGGGTGGGCAGGGTATGTTTTTCTGCTGTATACAGCCATCTGTTTATCAGGACAGAGTCTTGATGTGTAAAGGGAACACAGCCTGCCTTCTTTATGTAGGGCTCTGGTACTTTATCTCCTTCTTTTAGCTGTTTTAGGCCATAGCTACTTGCTTGTTAGCAGGGAACAACTCTATCATATAATCAGGTATCGCACAACTGTAATGTCTTTTTACAAATACGAATGTATTTCTTTGCCAGATTTACCCAAGGGTATCCTATTCCCTGCTCATGTATGCGAGATATTCATGCTCTTCACAGTTATGTAAATTTCCAAGTAAACTGGGAAATGTATTTGCGAGAATAATAAGATATCAACAAAGAACCAGAATTACACCCAGACCTGTCCTGGCTTCCATAGTCCAGTGAAGGCTCCTGTAGCAGCAGCTCTGGGCAGGAGCTCAAAAAGTACCACAACTGCCCTGCCCTTGGGATTTAGCCAAGGGAAGAGGGAGGAAAGGAAGGGGAGAGAAGAGGAGCAGTGACCAATACAAGCGAGTGCTGCTGACGGGGCAGAGGAAGGTTTCATTCATTCATCCTCACTGCCAAAAGCCCTTCACTGCTGGGCAGTGTTGCAAGCACTCTGATGCAAATTTTCCCAAGAAGTACGAAGCTTTTTTTTTCACCAACGCTTTTCTAATTTCTCAATCAGTTTCAGTTCAGCCAAATCCAAATATACTAGAATAAGCTTTTTTTAAACTTCATTAACGTGAAATGTGTTGACATTTTAAATTCAATCCTACTGTCATATTTAAGGAACATATGGAAAATAGCCTGTACAGATTAATCTAAGGAGCATTTTAATGTGGCTTTCCTTGAGTGAGTTGGTTAAATTATGGTTAGATCTGTCCTAACTTGAGAAGTGTTGAAACTGCAGGCAAGTGCTTTCAGATAAATTGATGTCAAATAGCAGAATACAATCATGTATTCTGGATCTTGACCAGAAAGGGGAATGTGACACTGTGACACAGTGCCTGACTAGTCTCTCTATGCTTGTATGCTTGTAGTATTTATACTCATGAAAAAATAGCAAGATCTATATAATGGTGCAATCCAGATCATTTGTATATATGGCCCGAAAGAGTTGATAAGATATCACAGAAAATTCATCAGAAGAAAGGGAAGAGTTTAAAGGGAGAAGGTAAATGAAGGAATGGAGAGGTCTGCAAAGATGGGCATCCCAACGCTAAAGAGGAATAATTCAGGAAAAAATGATGTGAAGTAACTGCTTCACCTCAGTATTGAACCTGATATTTCTAGATTGTTGCTAGTGAAAACCATAGCAGTACCTCTTTATGAAGCTGTTAGGAGGATCCACTTTCTGTTCCTGACTAGGAAAGAATGAAAAGAGCATGTCCAAAAAATCAATATTGGTTGTTCGCATTAATACTAGAACAGACTGGGACAAGAATTTGAAAGTCGTCTTTAAAGTTGTCAAGCTATGCAGGCAGTGTGGCTATGTTTTCTGCAAAGCCATGGCTCTGTTGCCTGCCTCAATTCAGACTCTCTACAGATTAAATTAAAAAGCTTCCCATTACCAGGAACACTGTATGCTTTATGCCCATGGATAAATAAACTGTGCCAACACTGGAAGAATGAACAAATTAACAGACAGCCTGGAGCAACAAGTAACTCTAACTGTCTTGACAATAAAAAAAACTGTGAAGGGAAGTTAAAGTGCAATTCTTATCTATTGACTAAGCCTGGGAAAGATAATAAATTCATACATTCTTAAATTCTAGGTGGAACTCTTAGAAAAACAGATAAGGAGGACACACAGTATACAAATCCTGGGAATCCCAGAGGGGGAGGAAGGTAAGAAGCTACCATATATCCTACATTATGCTACAAAGAACAACTCACTGTATATTGAGAGCTTATCATGTTGCTGTGAAAAGGGCACCATAGGAGACCAGCAACTGTAAAACTGCTCTCCTAAAGTTAATGGACTTGGGGGGTCAAGGGGAGAGTATTTTTGTCTGCACAAAGCATCAAGGACATTTAGTTTAATAAGTGGCAAATTCTGATTTTTTTTCCCCAATGCTGGGCCCTGCACTCAGCAAAATTGTGCTCTTCAGTGCCCAGAAAACATGCTTTCCAAGAAAATAAGTGCTATCAGTTAGTGTAGTCTGGCTAAGTTGTGAGTCAAATAGCCCTGAAAAATGTACTTATTCTAGATGCAGTTGAAGGCAAAATGTATGTGTATGAGAGAGAGAAAGAGAAAATTCTTCAGCTGAAGACTATATAGCTGTATACAAACTATGATTTCAATGGGCTTTATTGTACTTTGATCATGATTTTACATTTCAGCTGGTGTCACGTTATAAATAGTAACTGAATTCCATAAGCAAATGGCCATCCTGAAGCAGGCTACGATGGCAAAGTGAAGTGGATGGATCTCTTTTTAGGATGTTGGAAAATCTATTTCAAGTTCTATTATTAGTTTAGTTTCTCTTCCTTTCCCCTGTTTTTAATAAAAAATTTAATACCAGCAGCTTTTTAGCTGGAACTGAATATTTACCTGAGTTTTTGGAGGGTTTTTATTTGCAAGTGTACATTTACATTGGAAAGTATGTTCCAGGCTGGGTGATGTGACGGTGGTGCATTTGCTAAACGCATGTGGCACTCATTATTTTTGGGTTTTTGTTTCTGGGTAGCTGAGTCTGCTGTGTTTGGCCAGGTATAGTTCATTTTTGGGTTTATGCTGATCGATTCAGTGGCAGTGGACAGCAAACATTTTGAATTCAAGCATAGATGTTTTACTATAGTTTGATAGTGGTTGAGAAACGTGAATCAATTTATTTAATAATAATCATAGAAAATAACAATGGAAATAATGACAGTGCATATCTAACCTGTACTCCCAATTGTATCTGGACCATTCTTTGGTTCTTTCTTGTTCCTTTGCTAATCTAAACTACTCCACTTGCCACTTGGATGCTTTCTAATCACGTCTGCCTCTTTGGTTCTCTATTGTCAAAAATTGACCCATACTCTCAGCTTCCAGTCTCTACTTGATACATTTTCAAATATACTGTTACCCTGTCCCTTGCTATAAGAAGGAAGTCCCATGCACATTTGCAAAGCTGTCTTTAAGACTTTAAAAATCTGCTTTGGAACTTACCTTTGCAAAGAAGCCTGCAAAAAGTAGATCTTTGGGTCACTAAATCAACTGATAGCAGTGATACTGCTGATGAACATTGTCATGTCATAATTCTCCTTAAGTCCGTACCCTTCCACTGCCTTTTGTTTAGTCCTTAGACTGAAGGGCATTCAAGCAGGGATCATCTTTTTGTTCTATGTTTGTGCAACCTGTATCACAATGAAATCCTGCTCTGTGACTAACACTCCTAGGTTATATGGTAATAAAAATAAACTAATAATTGTAAGCATATGTCTTACTGTGAGGCAAACTGTCAGTTATTACATTATTGCTTCTAATTTGTTTATAATGTGATCAATAAAACACAAGACTGTTCTGAATTTTGTTTGATGAAGAATAGAAAGACATCAGTCATAGTCTGCAGCATGTGTCTGCCAAGTCACCAGTTTTCTGCTACTGTTTTTCTCCCTTATAGTTAGAAGTCCAAATCAGTGCCAGATATTCCTAAATAGGGACATCTGTAATGGGCTTCTTGTCCTTTACATGCCTCCTGCCCAGATTCCATCATCAGTCTTCTTCTTTCTGTGTTTTTAAATGATTGCATTTCTCATATTAGGCAAATCCTGTCCCTTACCTGGATGATGTCATTAATCTTCTTTTACACCATGATATATTACTAAGTGACATACTGCATTGTATATGTATTGTTACTCCACTCACACGCTTAGTGAAGACATTGCTGGCATGTGGAATGCAAACGTCAAGTCAGCTGTGAAAAAGTTCTTTTTAAAAATCATGGAAAGTATGCACGCCAGCAGGACAGACTGCCCTTTTTACTGCAGATTAAGACACAAAAGGATGAATTTTAAGAGAACCAGGAACACTTGCCAGGGCTATGCTGATCAAATTGCTTGTGTATGATGCTTTATATTCCAGCCTGAGAAATTACTACAGGAAGAATGTGACCTTTTTGGCTCATTTTCAACTACTAATTGTAAAATTCCAAGTTTATTGGTTGCAAAGAGTTAATTCTTTGTCCCCCTTGGTATTAAACTGACAGTTTTAAAAGACCTGGTCTTATTTATTGTTTAGGAAGCATAAAAGTCTCTTGACAGGCTCTAAGTGTAGTGAAACTCCTTTTTGTAACCAACAGAAGGGTGCAAGCAAAACTAACAGCTATAATTTTGAGGACTGATCAGTATAAAGCATGAAGGAAATGATAAAATATTCAATTCAGTTGAATTTTGCTTGTTGCCAGTGAGATATTACTAGCTTCTGAATGAGCCATGCCTTTTCATTCAAAAAACTGGGGACCAGCACTCACTTTCTGGCACTCAGATAGCAAAGAATTTCATAAATTGAAATGCTGTTTGCAAGGGTGCAAACTGACCTCCTACCATTAGCTTGGAGACTGTATTCTAAACAGCTATGTCCACCCAGCATAAATGGAGTGTAATGTAGCCATCAATCCTCTTTCCAGTGGTGTCTTACACTGCCCCTGGCCTCTCTGTCATGCTCCGTTTTTGCTTAGGATTAAGGTATCCCTAAACCATCGGAGAATATCCATCCCACACCAGTCCTCTCTTAGAGACTGTAATTTGAGAACTACTAAGATGCTAATTAAGGATTGAGGCATATAAACAGTTTGTAGAGAAGATCATAATTGGGGACAGAAGACTTTTAGTCTTATCATTAGTTGTCTCTACTGGATCATGTTTTCATAAACTTTTAGCCCACAACCTGCTCAATTTTTAAACCATTGCTTATGTTTGATCTTTGCTAGAGCCAAATACTGCATTAAGAAACTTGATGACAAGTGAGATGAAAAGTTCCTGCTCTGAAGGCTTTTTTTGTCTGAGTTTGAGAGAGGAAAACAACTCAGTGCAGTTTAATGATGTTCTGGTGGATAGAAAGTGAAAATATTTTCATTGCTTTGGAGAACAATAGAGTTGGCCTAATTCAAAATACCACTTTCAAGTACTGAAATTCCATTTCATTTGTTAAAGCTCTAAATGCACCTTTGATTACTTTCTTATTACCTATTGACATTGTAAAAATAATTTTATTATGTATTGTTTATTTTCATGAATATTTAAGCATATCCTCACATTTTATCATAAAAGTATTTTTACGTAATTTCTGAATAATAAATTATGAACTACGATCCTTACTGTGCATAGCAAATGTTAAATGTTGTACTGTTTGCAGACATTAAGCCGTCAGTGTTATTTGAGATGTTGCAAAATCATGACCCCTTTAGAAGAAAGACAGCACTAAAGCATTCCTTCCATAGCAACTATATTCATAGCAGCTACGTACTAGAGTCAGTCAAACTAAATAAACCATCAGAAATCCCATGCTGACGATCAGTCGTTGGGGTTTCCATTGTCATATTTTGCCTGAAGTCACAATACAGATAAGTGAAGTGTAATTTTTTCACTAGTACAAGGCTTCTGATTGATACTACAGTTTGGTTTCTGTAAAGAGGGAACCTAGTGTGGGTAGTGGTGCCAAATTTTACTTTAAAATGCTGCTACGGAAATCAGATTTTTTTTTTTAACAGAAGCTTACTAGAGGCAGATTTTTTTTTTTTTTCTTATTTCTTCCTTGCCTCAGCTACACGCTGTCAGTTAGGGAGCCCACAGCTCTGCATTAAGGTGTGTGATTTCCAGTTTGTCTTCTGTGCTGGGATCAAACTGGAATGTATAGCATGTCAGCCCAGCAGCATGGGTGATGGCATCATGCATGACAGAAGGCCTGCTTCCTACGCAAGCATTCTCTGAAGTGGGACACCCAAAAGACAAAATCTTATTCATTTCTAAAATGTAATTTTTAGTGTGCTTTGATAAATATTACTAGAAATTTGTCTTTTAAGCTCATAGAAAGCTCTGAAAGAAAAACAATATTCAGAACAGCTCATGAGGAAACCTTTTGCTTGATTTCTTTGAGGTTTTTTTGGAAGAAACACAAAACTCCTGAGAAGTGGCAGAAAAGTAGAATACAAAGGCTTCAAATTAAAAATTCAGTTTTGACTTTCCCTTTTAATATTTTTAAGGGAGGAAAGAAAGCCTCCCAAATTTTAATTTTCAAACTATTAGTCTGTTGTTACATAGCAAGGAAGGGAAAGGTTTGTTTACTGCACTCTTATAATCATGGCACTGTAGTCTAAATGAGCTTTTTAATGTCATTAATACAGTATATAATTCAAATAACTGACTTTAACTTGTGAAGGATATCACTGGTTTTAAGGTGCTACTGAGGACACGGGTTCATGAATAAAGTTACTGTAAGATAAGCCAGGGTGCACATTTGCTTTGTCCTAGTGTGCATAACGTTGCCTGTCTGGGTGCTCTCACTTCATTCTAACTGTGTGGTACTTCACTTCTAACGAGGCGCAAGATTTTCTGCTTCCTTGTATATAAACATCTTAACATCAGAGATATGTGCTTCCCTCACCAGTTTCTTCTCCTAATTGAAATAACTTACATGACCTTGTGTCTGGCTAGCTACTCAAATCTAAAGCAGTACCTAGTGATGTACTTGTAACTAGTGAGATTAGCATGATATATTTTAGAAAATAGTAAATTCTATGACAACTGTTGCTAGCTGATGCAGAAATTACCTTATTTTGCAGAGGGAAGAGAATACTGGAACAAAGAGGAATTTATACTATCTCCTGCTTTGGTAGATTCACAAAAAATATACCTTTTTAGTAAATAGATGCCTCTAAAGACTTACATGTCTTTATGTTAATTAATTACCTTTCCTCTTTCATTCAAACTTTACTAGCTGCTATTCTCAGACAGGTAACAAGTAACAGACTGACACACTCTAAATGAAGGATGCAAGTCACAGAGTTATGAATTAATGCAAGCAAAGATGAGGGAAAAGTGGTCCCAATACTGTCACACCAGCCTTCCATTACAGAAGTTTGAGGTGACAGTGAATGCAAACTGGACAATAAAACTCAAATGCCGTAGACCTGACAGAGACATGGTCCATAATAGGCAAGTATAGGAATTTCATCTCCACCTAGAGCTTAATGCAATAAAACCCCCTGGTATTATATACTGGTGACTCAGTGTTATAGATGAGGCCTTTTCTTTGAAGACATAAAATGGTCATGATTTTGGTTTCATCCGTGACCCTAAGGATTACTCCCTGTTACTTCTGGTGAGTTTCTTTTCTTGTTTGTTTGTTGTTATTTTGCACATCACTCTAGAGAAGTAGAGAATTTGCAAGAAGAATTAAACCGTCTTGCTTAATTTTTTACTTCTATAGTGTTGCTATCGTAACTCCATAGAGTTCTTTTATCTTCTCATGCAGAAGCACATTGTAACTTTTAGTTTTCATTGTTTCAGAGGAATGGTTACATTAAAAAAGAATAATTCTTTTTCCTCTAACATTAAGGAAAGTTGTGGAATTTCTAATTAGATTCTATGTAAAAGGTAAAGGTTTACCCTTCAGCATAGAGAGAGGGGGGTATCACCAGAACATCCCTCTCCTGCTCTCACTCAAGGGAAAGAAAAACCTTTTTTTGTATTTTAGGATAGTCCTATTTTAAGAACTAGTCCATGGAGTAAGAGTTTAATGTCATTGCTTCGACTGCAATGCAAAGGGAAACTGGAACATGAAAACAAGCACAAGCAAAGAAATAATATTCTGGCAGTGGAGCATTTTGGAGTTAATTTTCAAGAAGGAACAAATAATCTTGCTCCACTCACAAAATCTTGTTAAAAACTAACTATCACCCAGAAAAATAAGCAATCACTCAGATGGGGGGAAAAAACCCTAGTTCCTGCTTTACTAGGACCTGCTCCAGGGCCTAGTTATTGAAAAAGCAAAACTCCCACTGAAGTGAACCTCAGGAAGCAGTACAGCAGAGCCGCACTGTAGCCTGGTGTCCAACATGACCATCCTTCTCCCCAACTCCTCTTGCAAGTTTGGATGAACAACAGAAGGCAGTGTCTCTTCAAAGAGCTGTTTTCCAGGGACTGACTGCAAGATTTCAAGTAATTTATTATACAGACTTGATTGTGGACATGAGGTACACCTTTCCAACTGCAAACATTGAATCTTGTGAAGGACTCTAGTGTTGCCCTAGGAGCAGAGGGACTACCCCTCTTCTGGAAGTGGCTCCGAAGCAGAAAAGAAAGTAGGAAAAAGCATCACTTTAACAACCTATGATGCATCCCTCTTACAAAAATGGGAAAAAACACTAAATATGCCTAGTTCCCACTTTCCTTCCTTGTGGAGGAATTGGTCAATTTTTCCTGTCTATGCAATGAGTAAGTTGCTGTTACTCCTGGCACTGTCAGTCTGGAACCATTCACAGACATCCTCTCTCCCTTTATCTGAAGACTCCAAACATATCTTTTAAAAAAGTTACATCCATTGGCAATGCAGTGAGCCAAGTTATTACGTGTGCCAGTGATCCCAGAAACAAACAAACAGAGTTATCATAATTCTATTTGGTTACCAACATCTGCACAATTCACATTATTAAAACATAGGCCAATATCACATATTGTACACCAAAATGAGCCCTTTGATTTTTTGCTATAAAAAGGTACAAGTTGACTTTTTTTAAATTCATACAATACAGATATATACCCACCTGAAGATCTCAGCTTGCTGACATAATTTCCCTGAATATAGATAACATTCATTGGAGAGTAGAAAATAAATTCCTGAAAAGAGGTAAAAACCCCTCCAGAGCAAACAATGAAGCCTCTTCATTTCAGAGACCATTTTTATTCCCAAAGGCAATAGGGATTTGATGGACCTGGCAGACTTAATTCCCAAGCCAAATTCCTCTTACAGACAAAACCCTGCTGGCTAAGCTATTCTTTCATACTCAACAAGCTCCAGCACAGCCTCTGATCCAAAGCTGGCAGTTTGACACAGGAAGAGAAGTGATTTCTCAGGTGAATATGTTGCAAACCATGTCTCCTCTCTAAGCCTCTAGATTTTTTCTCACACACTGGGCAAGAGGAGTAACATCTGTCCCTGTGGTATCTTCTCTGTGTAGGGGAGCAATGACTCATCATTATCTTCTGAGTTTTCACAGAAGAGAAGGAATGGAGCCACTCAAGAGGTATTTTCTGTTGCTGGTAACTACAGATATCTCAACAAAATATCAGAATCAGACATCTCAAAGGATAGTGGTTAACCCAAAATAATTTGCATTAAAATTTCCTTTTGATCCATAGCCTGGGCTGCTGCATACCCTGGCTTATAACGTGACTTGTCAGGCTGATGGAAATGTAAAGCCTTAAGTTGTTGGAGTGTCTTGCCATGTTTTTTTAGTGAATTTGCTGGAAAAAAATTGGTTTATTACTTTACAGCAATCAAGGAAATCAGCACATAAAGTTATTTTTGCTCCTCAGGTCATTGTCTGTCTGCACTGATAGAGATGTTATATTCATCAGCAGCAATGTACCTCGTCAGCTTTTACTAAAGATGTGATGGTACCTCACTGATTTTAAACTAAAAACTGATCCTATGGAAGGTTGTCATGAAAGACCGGCTGAAATTCAGGAACAACTGCATTTGCCCTATGAGATACTATTTGTTTCTATAAGAATGCATAGCTTTGAGGTGACATCTGAGCAATTTCATTTGAAACTTCTTCACAGCAGTCACAAACCAATTCAGCTTTCAAATGAGTGGAGGCAAGTAGGATACATGAAGCTGTCAGTTTTCACAAACTGCACTGTTATTGGGATTTTTCAGACATTAACGTGTAGCCATGGTCTACCTTTGACACACAACTCATCCTTGGACAGATTCTGGGCATTCTCCAGCAGCTGATGGCCCATCCCATCCACAAACGGGGCTCCAGCACAGAGCACCTGGACTCCAGCAGTGGGAGGGTCCATAGGTCCATCCCTCCTCTACAATCAGCTTTGGTCAGTGTTTTAACAAGTTCCAAATATGGCTTAGTAATTCCCCATTATCATCCTTTCCATTTTGAATGTCTTTCTCAGCTTGGACTTTCCCTCTAACGTCTTTCTTTGTGATTTGTTCTCTTAGCTATCTTTATGGCTATGTGCTTTATATAAATCCGCAATAACATCCCTTTTGCTTTCTCCTTTTCATTAGCCAGTAGAAGAGTATTTTCTGGTGCTTCCAGAAGGTTTCCTCACAACCTTTGTCCTTTCCTTGTCTTAGTAAAATTAAGGCTGAATTCCCTTAACCTATGCTAGTCTTCCTAAGGCAGCTCTCCCGTGCCTCTATATTGTGTCTGATTGGCCATCACAGCTTGTACTTCTCACAAAGTCACTTCAAGTTCAGATGATGAAGTTATGATTTGATGAGGTATTAGCTCCAGGGAAATGGTGATATTGAAACTGTGTTTGTCCACCATGTATTTATCAGGACAAAGTCAGTCACAGTTTTTTAATAGTCATTTGGTACTTCCTGGGTTTATACTTGAAGTTGTTTTGGGGGTTTTTTGTGTGTATGTAAAAATGGGGCTACTGAATATAACCAGGGGTTTTAAACCAAAGACAAATGGAAATAAAAATTTGCTGCAAAATGGCAGCTAAGAAATTGGACAACTTCTCAACCCCTTTTGCCAGTAGTTTGCCTAAGAACTGAGTAAAGACCTTCAAGTTTAGCCCAGTGTGATGAATTGGTCTAATTCCTAGCCTTTCTCCAATAACATCTTACTTTTATAAACCAGTAATTGGCCTCCTGAATTACCAGCAGTAATTACCAAGGACTGGCAAGCAGCGAATTAGTAAGTATCTGTTGTTCAAAGCCTTATTTCTGAGCAAATATGATGCTCAAAAAGCAAGGGCCGAATAGCGTTGAGTTGAAAAAAGGCATAATGCAGGCAGATGCTGTGCAACTTCCCCACACACATCTCTGCCAATGAATCTGACTCCTGACCTCAGTACCCCATGATATTCCAGTTCTGGGCATCTGTTGAACGCAGTCTGTCAACCATGCTGTGCTGACTGCTTTGGTTTTCTGATGGGAACAAATAGGGACTAGGTGGAAACCAGCAAAATCACATTCTTGAGATTAATAAAAAATAGCTGTGTTTTGAGGTATTCATTGAAATTATGGATTAGCTTGTATTTTATGGGTATGTTATACCATGCACATTTAAAAGCAACTCCTAAACAAAAAGTCCTTTACAGAAAGCCAGGTCTAGAAAGAAAATATATTTTGGTTTGATTTTGTGATATGTTGTGGGTATCTTTTAATCTTTTACAGTCATAAATTGAATTGAGAGGTTTAAACGTGACACAAGGAGAAAATTTTACCATGAGGAGAGCCAGGCACTGGAACAGGTTGTGAGAGAGGCTATGCAGTCTCCATCGTTGAGGGTTTTCAAGACCAGACTGACAAACATGCTGAGCAACCTGTTCTGATCTCATAGCTGATCCTGCTTTGGGCAGGGCGTTGGACTAGAGACCTCCTGATGTCCCTTCACATCTGAATTGTCCTACGATCCTTTTGGGACTTCATTGATGAGAAAGAATGGTTGATGGAGATATCTGTGATACCTGGAATGGATTTGCTGGCCCATGTGCTGCTGTGATTGTTAAGAGATACTGCAGTGCTCTTGAGGGAACTTTAAAGGGTGTTTTATTACAACTAACCCACTCATGCCACCAGGTTTCTGCTTAGTTCTATTTCTCATTATTGATATAAGAAGGACTTAATGAGTCACAGAGCTGACTGGGAATTTCAGAAAAAAAATTTTTGTAGCAAAATACGGAACCGTGTCACTTTCAGTTACATTTTTATTGAGCTATTATAGCACTACAATTACCTAGAGTTAGAAAATAATTTTCTCTCCTAATCGTGATTTTCCCAACAAGGTCTTAGTTTCATTCCGTAGAAGTACAAAAGCAAATGAGGAACCATTTTAAATTTTAATGAAGAGAAATGCCCGTCTTCCTAGGAGTTCGTCTGCTTCTATACCTGGTGTCTCAGCTAAGTGGCCAGACCTTCATCCTGTATTACACTACTATCATTGTCAGAAGGTTCATAGGCTTCAGCTGGTCCCAGTCAGCACAGGCATTTACACTCTAAGTTTCTTGAGGAATTTTCTGCAGTTGAACTACAGGCGTAGCTACTATTGGCTCTAGTTTCTGTGGATGGCCTGTGGTTTACTACAGTGACATCTTGCACTTGATAAAATTACACTCCATGCACTTTCTTGCAGATTGATAGGTATAAAACTCACACAAAGAACATCTATGACCACAGGACCTTGTACCTGATGTTATGTGGTTATGATCTTTGCCACATAACCTGTATATCTGTTCTGGAGTGCTGGTTCATTAACAGTGACTTCATAGTAAAATGATGCTTTTTTTGGTCAATGTAGTGTGCATTGTTCTTAAGCTGAAAATATGAAAGATGGTATAGAGAATAGCATCTGAGACCAATAATGTGAGTCACTAAGGCATTTTGAAGTATGTGCAGGGCATATTTAATTAATCTTACACTTTTTGATAGCATCTGTTTACTGTGTCACAGAAACAAGTTACTTGCTCATAATGAGCAACTTATAAGTTACTAAAATGTAGTTATGTCTCACAAACACACATCTGATACCACAAAACTCAAAGTCAACACCGCGCAACCGAATTAGGCACCTCCACATCTCTTTTCTTGTTATGATTTCCTGAGGGAACACTTGTGTTAAAAAGACAACTAATATGTCAAACTAGACAGTAAATTGATTTGTTATGTCAAGCTCATTTAAACCAACTTTTTTACTACAATATTCATGCAATTTTGTGCAGTTTTTTATACTAAATCATAATAATGCCAAATGTACAGGGATATTAGCTAGCTGTGCATCAGGTTACATACTCATCAAAGCTGAGGTCCCTATTCCATGGAATTCAACAAAAGCAGAATTCAACCCTAAGAATTTACTTCAAACCTTTTCTAAAAGCTAAAAAGTCAAGAGTCTTTGGAAGGTCCAAAGAAGTGGATACTTATGTGATGCAAACTAGTATAAATTAAGTTTTGTCAAGATACAGCAGATTAGTTGGTTCTGAAATCTGAGCATATCATTTGAGCAAACATTACATTTTCTGCATGTACGTATTCCCTCCCCCGTCCATACACAAATTATTGGAAAAAATGTATGTGTTATGTTTCAAAGCAGAGAGTTGTAGCTATAATGTGATTTTATCCATAGTTGCATTCTAATACAAATAACTATTTTGATTTCATACCCGCAGGCAAATGCATTTAACTGCAGTGCACTGGCTGAGAGCTCTGTTATATGTTCTGTACTAGGATATAAGGTTTTTAAGAATATACAAAGTGTTCACTTGTGGATTCAATCATGGCAGTGTGCCTGGGAGCAGCATTGCAGCCTCTCCAGAGCAAACTTAAATGATTTAGTGTAAAATTTAGACTATAGCACAAATGAAAACTAGGAAGAAAATGTCAATAAAATTGCAACGGAGAAGTAAAGATCCTTATAGCACTTTGAAACATTAGCAAACTTATTCAGAAGAAATTGCAGTATATGCACACTTCCGCAGCATGAAAGGTCATGAATCTGCCTTCCACACGCAGTTGAGCTATTATATTAAATAAGAAAATTCACCCTGGCTGCAGTCGTACTTGTGTACATCCCTCTATGCTTCCCCAAGGGAATATTGGGAGAGTGGAAGGCTGTAATACATTCTCCCTCACCCATCTACCCTTGCTAATCACAGCCCTTATTTGCCAAGAAAACAAACAAACAAAGTTGTATTCTTCAGTAACATCAGAATTATTTTGAGAATGTCAAAAGTAATGCCAAACTGAGCTGAAATTGCAATTACATACTCCCTTCAACCAGGATGCAAATTTATAGGCACTCTTACCTGGATAGGTATCTGGGCCCTAATACTCAAACTCAATGCACGTACTAGTTCTCTGGCACGCCTACGCTGATGCCCATCTGCTAGAGTGGCATTGTGCCACTCACAAGGTAATAACACAATTTCAACTGGAGATAGTTGCCAAGCACAAACAGGTTTGTAAGTTGAGCCTTCAAAACACAATGCTGTGAAAGATCTTTTCTTGTAAGATCCTCTTGGGAAAACATGCACCATATTATGCCTATATGCATGCATTTGAGTACTCAGTGTCACGTCTTGTGACATGAAATATAGGATACATGTGATGGAATGCTATTGTTATCCCAAAACATGCAACATTTGTTCTAGGCAGTTGGTGAGACTGAAGAGACAAGCCATAGAATCTCAGCAGCAATTAAGATGACAGTAATAATAATAGTACAGAAATAATAATTAGTGGTAGTAGTATTACAACAACTGCATTGCTAGCTGCTCTTGAATACAGAGAAAGTTACATTGCATGTCAAGGAGTTAAAAAAAATGGATATTCATTACCCATTCTCAGCCGATCTTGTATCTATTGAATTTTGCCTGTAATGAATCTTAAATTATAATAAGGGGAAATTCAGTAATTTCTGGCCCAACCGACAGACTGGCTGAGGTTGGAAGGCACCTCTGGACATTCTCTAGTCCAACCCCTTTGCTCAAAGGACGGTCAGCTAGAGCCAGTTGCTAAGTTCCATATCAAGCTGGGTTTTGAGTATGTCCAAGGATGGAGACTCCACAGCCTCTCTGTACAACCTGCCTCAGTGTTTGACTACCCTCGCAGTAAAAAAGTGAGTTTTTACATTTAAATGAAATTTCCTGTATTTCAGTTTGTGCCCGTTGCCTCTTGCCCTTCCACCAAATACCACTGGCTCCATCTTCTTTTTGCCCCCCACTTAAGGTATTTATACAGACTGATAAGACCCCCCTGAGCATTCTTTTCTCCAGGCTGAATACCCCCAGCTCTCTCAGGCTCTCCTCATATTAAAGATGCTCCAGTGCCTTAATCACCTTCTTGGCTCTTTGCTGGACTAGCTTCAGTAAGTCCATATCTTTCTTGTACTGAGAAGACCAGGAATTGACCCAGGACTCCAGATCTTTCTCACCAGGGCTGAGTAGAGGTGAAGGATCACCTCTCTCAACATGCTGACAACACTCTTCCTAATGCAGCCTGGGATGCTGTTGGTGTTGTTTGCCATGAGGACACATTGCTGGCTCATGTTTGACTTGTCCACCAGGGCCCCCCAAGTCCTTTTCTGCAGAGCTGCTTTCCAGCTGTTTGGCCCCTAGCATGTACCAGTGCATGGAATTATACCTCCCCAGATGCAGGAATTCGCATTTCCCTTTGTTGAACTTCATGGGGTTCCTGTTGGTCCATTTCTCCAGCCTGTTGAGGTCCCTCTGAATGGCAGCACAACCATCTGGTGTATCAGCAGTTCCTCTCAGTTTTTTATCCTCTGCAAACTTGCTGAGGGTGCACCCTGTTTCATCGTCCTAAAGTCAAAATAAACAATGTGTATTGCTCTTCCATCATCCACTGAGCTAGTCATTTCATCACAGAACACTATCAAGTTTGTCATGCATGACATCTCCTTTGCAAATGCATTCTGTTTATTCTGAATCACCTTCTTGTTCTTAAGGTGTCTGGAAATGGTTTCTGGGATTATTTTCTCCACCATTTTCCCAGGGATGGAGGTGAGGATGACTGCCTTGTAGTTCCTCAAATCCTCCTTCTTGAAGATATGTGACATTTGCTTTCTTCCAATCCTCAGGAACCTCCCCTGATCACCATGACCTTTCTAAGATAATTGAGAGTGGCCTCACAATGACATCAGCCAGCTCCTTCAGCACTTGTGGGGGCATTCCATCAGGTCCTATGGACTTATGTATGTCCAATTTGTTTAAATGTTCCCTACCATGATCCTCTGCTATACAGGGTAAGTCTTCGTGTCTCCAGATGTTCTCACTGGTTCCAGTCTTACCTGGGGGAAGCATATTTGGCTGGGTTGCATCAGAGATTATCATTCTTGGGTTGGAGCTTGCAGAGTGTAGTTCAACCTACCGGAAATACAATGGATGATGAAACAGTAAAATATTTTCACAGTCTAAAAATACTATCAAGCCCAAGATTATGAAAGAGACCTCATTCTCATCTCCAGTTTTAGGGTGTAGCTTTTTTCTCAGAACTTATTTTAAAATACAATCTAGCAGGTATCTTTTAAAGCATGTTGCATTGCAGTATTCACTATTTTAGATTGCAAAAATTACCACAAATGTTGGCAAGATTATATCAAATATTTATGATATTGTAAATATAAATGTGTCAAAAGTTATGAAATGAAAGTGAGTGCCTTAACTACTAGATAACCAGCTAGTTATCTAGCTAGCTGATTTTTAGACATAGTCACACACTTAGCCCTTCCTTGCGCTTGCTCCTGTGATTAATTGTACCTCCTGTAAAATTAAAGGTTACTAGTAAAAAGTAGGGGGGAAAAAAGAGAAGCAGAAGCTGGATTCTCTCTAGTGCTGAATGTATAAGTACGAAAGACAATGAGAAGTAAGGAGTTCCATTTTTTTCAGGATCAAGTCCTGTCTGCCACAATCTGATCTTTCTCAATCATCCTTTTCTCTCATGGTTGTAATATTCTTTGTTGTAATATTCTTTTATCCTATATATAAACTTCAGACTTTCAAAACAAACTCAATGAGGCACAGGAGGCTGTGATGAAATGAGCTATGCTATTCATAAAAAGATGAGTGCAGAGAATGAACATTCTTGTCTACTCGTTTGGGATCTACCCCAGTGGTTTCAAGTTCGTGAATGTTATCCTGTCAATAAGTCTTTTCCAAAGCTAGTTTTTGCAAGCTAATACAGGACTTAAAATTTTCTATTTTACTTAATTTAAGTGAAAATTAAAGACAAAAGTGTATTTAAACCTTAGTAGCCATGGAACACAAAAGGGTGTTATAAATTTGTACTAGTGTATGTGTCTCCCGCACTAAAATTCAAGCCATGACCATTTAGTAACATTACATCCTTGACTTTTTTCTTCATGAAGACATTTTATATTTTGAGAGAAGACACAGGCTATGCGTATCTTCCTTGCATAACCTTTAATAACATTTTTAACTAGCAGGGTTCTTTCAGATAGTGGCAAACAAAAGCAGAATTCAAGACTTCTACAGTTTTGGTCAAGAAAACATCATTGTTTGTTCACGGCTCTATCACAGAAAAATTGGGAAAAAAAACCCCACATATTTTAAGGAAAAAAAAGAAATCTGGGAAGGAGGAAAGAGTTACACAGGCCTGAACTAAAGGCTGAGCAGGGCTTGGGAGCAGGAGCCACTCACTATATGCAATAACTGACTTTCCAGATCTGGAAAAGGCAAGACATTTGCATTCTTTGTGGGGAACTGGATATAGACCCTTGATCCAGTGATTATGAAAGGAGGCTGTTGAACACATTTCTGATAGTGGCAACTTTAGATCATTGCAAAGCAAGTGAAAAAAATTATTTTCAAATAAGAAGTACAGAAAAATAACAAATTAATTTGTTTCTGTATGTAAAATTTTATGGAATTCCAAGATTTTCTTGCATATTAAATTTATTTAAATGAAGGAGAGAAGATAAATTTGAAGTAAATGATACACAAAGGGTGGGTTTTGTCCAGCTTCTTGGATCTCTAGACCTGGTCTAACCCAGATGATATCACACAATCCTCTGTCTAAGTTGGGTAAAAAGGTATTATTTGTATATTCTGTAACCTATGTAGAAGGAAAATTAGGAAGAGGATTGTGAAGAATTCTGATTCATTCAAACTACCATGTCAAATCATTAAACAGTGGCTAGTTTGGCAAGGGTCCAAACCAAGGAATTCTGCAAAGTTCTTACTCGTACTTAAAATGGAAGAAAGGCAAGAACAGAGAGAGGAAATTAGTCTGGGATAAAAGGAAGCGGGGGCAGGGGGAATGATGGAAAGGTTAAAAGAAGGGAAAAAATGTGATGGAAAATTATTTTGTTTAAAAGCTGGCATTTGGTATTTTCAAAGGGTAAGATGTATTTTTTGTTTTATGACAAATGAATGTAAAAATGTGCATGCCTTGTGGCCTAGAGGACAAAACAGTAGGATCAATGTTTTTTTTGTACTCTATGAAGCTTGAGATTAAAGTCCTCACTGATAAACTGAACATTCTTTAAAAGTGACCAGAAGCAAACAGTGTCTGTTTGCTGCGACTTTATTAGAAAGATACCACTGAGAATAGCTAAGAATACTATTTGATCTTAAACAGGTTGACCAAATTATTGCACTTGGCTCCAGTACATGAGATGCTTTCTGCAAATTATTGTTTCTGGTTATAAACCTTTATAATATCTCAGAATGAATTATGTATGTATTTCATGTTTTCTTTTCTTTTATCAGCCTTGATGTTCTCATTTCAAGTTTCACCCTAGCCTCCTAATAATGCAATATTGAGGCCATTCAGACACTAATTATGCCTCCATGGCTTTCTTGAAATGACTAAATCAGCATCAGTTCTATAATTATCATTAGCAAGTTTGTATCCGTGCCTCACATCACATGAAAAGCACAACTTTAAATGATTTATGAATATATGCATCTATAACATCGAATGTGCACTTTCTAATAGTATACATACAAGAGACATAGAGATACTATAGACATATGCACACCTGTATATATGTTCTCATCTTATCTTCACTGAACTCTGCTGTGTATCTTACACACCCACAGCCTGATTGTATAAAAGCTAATACAATATTGTTTTCTTAATAGAGAGATGTATGTATGTGATACCCTCAAAATGTGTATATTTAAGCATCCTGACCATTTAAATAGTACAAAATATAAGCAAGTGTTCATCAAGACTAGCTTTCAGACTTGATTATTTCCTAATTTTCTTTATGTTTATAGAAAAGCCTAGCAAGAATGAATGACAGGACAGAAAGAAGTATACAAATGCAATTCCTCTATATTTTCATTGTTTCTCCCTTTGAATTATTGATGTTGCCAGTAGTCATTTGTCAAGAAAACAAATCAAGATACATATACTATAGTGTTGCACTTCTGTATGTTTGTAAACTGTTTGCTCTGCATAATGCTTACATTTCAAGCAAAAGCAAGAAAAGGAGAATAACATAAAATAAATCATTTTCCTAATTTTTTAATAATAAAGACATGAAGAATAATGAACATCCAACATAAAAATAGTACAGTCAGAGAGCCTGTAGACATCTTTGAGTCAATTATAACCTACAGAATCATCTGCACACTTGGGAGCTGAGAAACATAAGTAGACATATGCAACACAGCATCTTGTGAGGTGGTACAGTACCTCACAGCCCAGTTTGGTCTCTGATAACAACCAATTTCTGAATTTCTCTCCTCCTTCCTCTCCTCCCTCCCTCCCAATACAGATTCTTTGTTTTGTATGAAAAGTTGTGCTGATCACTGGTATTTTATGACCTACATTATTACCCTCTAGGTAGCAGAATGATAGTGCCAAACTAATTATTGCATTGTCTAATTTTAAATCCAGGTCTAGCGAGATTAACAACTTGCACATTAATTCTGAGCATCAACAGTGCACCTAACATAATGCAGTTTTAAATGAAAGAAGCCTGCTCTGAAAACTTTTATATACTTTCGTTTGGATCATCAGCTAATGTAAATTACTACAGCTCCATTGACTTCAGTGGAATTATGCCAATCTTCCTAACTGGATGATCTGGCCTTTTTTTTATTCAGGAAATGTTTCTGGTTTGAGCCTTGTGAATGTCAGAGGGGAAAACACTGATTTCACTTATAAATGTAAGATCTCATCTATGTAAGCCCAGAATATGTCTGTTAAACTCAATGGATTAATTCCAGATTTTCATCCCTGTAAATGAGATCAGAATTGGCTTGGAATGTGCTTTTGGTTCCTTGACATCCCCCTCCCCCAACACAAGCACTCTCAGTATAGAGAAGGATTTTTTAGTTCTTCCTAATTAAAATAATAAAAAAAAAGATAGAGAAAGAAGGACATTCACAGTCATGGGAAGTGTGAAAACTACTTTGTAGATAGGTAGAAAACCAGACTTGGCAGTGCATCCTTACTTGCTGTTTCACCCTGCTAATTTTTGTGAAGAAACTTATGTGTTGGAAAAACATAGAAGCTCCCTATATCTGAATACTGTCAACAGTCAGGCAAATTTAGATCTAAGATGTAGCTTCTGATCTTAAAAAAAATATTAATTTCATATTATTGAAGAGAGAAACGGGTCCTGGAGAAGTGCTGAACCATGTCCATTTAGCCAGAAAATTAAATAATGAAGTGTGTAGCACAGTAGGTATAAAGTTTCATTTTAGATTGAAAAGCTGCAACTGAATTGAAAAGATTCTTAGCCTATTTTTCTGTCCTTTCAGTTGCATGGAAAAAAGAAATGTCATCAACAATCCCCCTCCCCGCCTCTTTGGCATAATAACTGGCAGAAAACATGTAATAAAAACATTGAATTCAGTATTAGATCCCCAGAATCAGAATCCTAGATACCCAAGGTTGCGGTACTAATGGCATCCTCTGCGTGGCTGCTGAAGGTCTATGTTGACCCCCATGATAATATTGTACGGTACTTTGACTCATGTTTAATTCTTATTAAGTTGTGCAATTGTATCAATTTAAGGTCAAGGTCTTGAATAAATTCTTTTGTGAGAACTATTAGCAGGTCTTTTAAAATTAAAAAGATCCATGTGTCTAATGGTCTTATGAGAATAGAATTACAAACGATGATCTTTAAAATAAATTGTAATTTTATGGATACTTATTAAGAGAATTTATTGTATTGGTAATTTGCTATATTGTAAGTACTGCTGCCAGTTTAGTGACTTGTAACAGAAGAAAAGAATGCAGCAGCTACTTATTACCATATTTTTGTCCTTGCCTTTGGTACTGTTGATTTGAAATGGGGAAAAGGTTTCTACAGGATATTTAAGGTTTGTGATCTCTTACCATGCAGTAAGGATGACCTGCAAGTTGTCATGCTCTGGCCCTGATCCAGCAAAGCACTTAAGTGTGTGTTTAACTTTGAGCATTCGAGTTCCATTTACTGTAATGTGATTACTCATGTGCACAAAATTAAGCACATACTTAAGTACCTTGTTGATTGCAGCCAATGCATTTAGCAAATTTGAGCTTTCTAAGGAAGTTAGAAGAAGAAAGTACAAGTTAGCAAGATTTAGTTATTACATTACAGACAGTGGGGAAGGATGTTCTCATTAATAGCACCAAACCCAACTGTATTAATTTACTTTATTAACTTCTTTGTCTCCTAAGTGAGACAATACATTTCTTGCAATGGAAGAATGTCATATGTAGAACAGTTGTGTTGCTCAGATTATCTGAATAGAGATGTTTGAAGTCTGAATAGTTTTTTCTTTTCCTTCTACAAAAATGTAAGGTATACTTGTCTGATATGTTGGTGCTTTTGCATGTTGGAAAAGTATTTTATTTTGGATATTTGATTAAGGCTCATAAACATGGCATTCCTAAAGATGCATCCCTAGCAAGAATAGTTAAAAATGTTTCACTTGTTTGAAAAGCTTTAGAGAATGAAAAGCTTTAGGGATGACTGCACAGATAGATAGATTGATAATGTTGTTTCCTGACTTAATAAACCCACATCGGCACTAAAGACGATGTTTAAAAGAGTAAGAGTTATAAATATTGTCTTAATTTTACTAGGAATTTCATTCTGCGAAGATCAATGACATGGTGTACAAGCGTTACTTAGAGCAAGATATTTGTCTAAGAGTAAAGGAACTTTTACTCATCAAAAGAGAAAAAGCAGGTAAAAGTCTGTTCCTAAAGCAACAGCAAATAAAGCCCTGGGGGTATTTTATCCGACATGCAGATCCTATAGCATGTAATCTATTAGGTAAACTTTTTTCTGTGCATATGTGCAATTTTCAGCTATTCCAGTGTTCTGCTAAATGTTTTTCTTTCCTTTGATTCCAAAGTTAATTCCATTCATTTGTAGGGTAAATGAGACATTTTCTAATGTGCATTTGGAAATGAGATACAAAATGTTTCTGAGAAGAGCATATAAAGTGCTTGGAAAAAGCACTTGGGAAAAAATTGCAGTTTTGTAAGCATCCTATTGTTTAATTTTCACCATTCCACTCCCCCTCCAAAATAAAGATTTTTTTCTTTCTAGGCACTGACTAAATTAAGTCATTAAGTATTAAGCATTAAGTAAAATACATTTTTGTTATTGGTAATCATTAATTGTAGGCTCTTACGGTGGGATACTTAGTCAAGGTTTCATTGTAAGAACCTTTTTCCAGTTGCTTGTAACTTTGTCAAACATAAACCACTGGGCAGCAATTTTCATGCCAAATAGCTGCCTTGGGCTATTTTTTCAAAACTTTCAGCAAATATGGTCAGCTGTTTCTCAGAATGCACTGAGGGAAAATCGGTTTTGCTCATGTTAAGAAATTTTTGAAATATTTTGTTGACTACTTGCTTGTAGTGGGACTCAGAACTTGGGAAGGGATATTCTTCTTTCACCAGCCTATGAAGGTCTTCCTCAGTCTGGAGAAATCTGATCCTCTGTAAAATTGTTTGCATATTTCATTTACCGGCTTCTTCAAAGATTCTGTCTGCAGTGGATGTATTCTTTCCTGGGGCTTGCAGATCTGAGCAGGACTTGCTCTCAGATTTCTCTTTTCAATTGCCAGTAGTGCTAAATACAAAGAGAATAAAGGTGTCTATCAGATGTTCTCGGCCTTCTTCCTGCAAATCACCAGACAACATGGAATAAGAAGCAGCTTGACCAGAATGCAGAAAAGGGAGACCATCAAGGAAGGGAAAAAATAAAACCAAAGGAAAATGCGTTCAGGCACAGGAAAAAGGCACAAGTCAAAGGTCATAAAATGTGATGATGGTTTAGGACAAGGACATATGAGTGAGACCGGTACTAGATAGGGGGGCAAATGGGAAGGATTGCGATTGAGATATGGAATCAGGGAGGGAATGAGAAAGATGCTGGCACCAGGCAAAGATAGTACTTGTAAGGGAAAAAAGGAGTTAGAGACAGGGAAAAGAGAAATAATGTGTTTGTAACTGTCATTTCTGTGCCTTGGTATTCCATTGTCACTGTCAAATGTCTCTGAATTCTACTGGCCTCATGTGGGCACCTCATCTTCCTCTAATTCAAATGAGGAGAGGCTATTTTAAATGAGGAAAACAAGTTATTAATGTATTTGTTAAGGCAAATGACAGGGATTAGTGTGGTTCTTACCCAGTTAATGAACAACACAGTGAAAAATAAAACAAGACAAGAACAAAAATCCTAAAAACATTCAACTCCTTCCTACAGTTCCCCAAGAGGGACTTTCTGTATTAAAGTTTGCTTTTAAAAAAATGGAGAAATTGTATTAAAAATGCATTTGCTACCAAAGTAAAAATATTAAGCACTCAAAATTCAAGAAATGCCAGAAGGCATAGGTCTTGTCAGATGTTTATGTGACAAACATCTATATATTGTTCTGTTATACAGGGCACTTGCTAAATGAATATTTTTGTTGGATATTGTGAACAATTTCTCCTCTAGGACTAAAATGGAAAGTGGAAGTGACTTCAGAGACCAATAGTTTTGTGATGCCAAAAGCATCAAATATTCAGCAAGATTGTAGAGAATGACCAATAAAGGGTTTGGCTAGAAATTTCACTGAAATCAAGGCGACCCAGTCCCCATTCCAGAGAAGTGGAAACAAACAAACAAGAGAACAAAAATATTGGAAACGTTATTTCTTCAAAACCCCAGAATCTAACCGAAAGAGGTTACAAGTAGTAAAAGTTATCATGTTTTACATCAGCACAGCAAAGGTGCAAAAAGTGCCTCTATGGACAGATCTCGTCTATGTAAAGTTTTTCTTTCTGACACAGTCAGGAATTACCTTAAATATGGCCTATGGTCAAGTGATGTTTTGTGATACTAGGGACTGCCCAGTACCTAACCCAGCATGCTGTGTGCTAAAGGAGTCCAGGAAGACATTGTGTGTTCCTGGCTTAGTCACTGACCTAGGGCTTGGACATGTTTGAAGCTTCAGTCAAACTGAGAAGAACAGCGGTACAGCTAGAAGGGAGGATTTCATCCCTTGCAATCTCTTGGGAAGAACCTGGAAGCAACATATAACATTAATATTTGGAATGCATTCCCCCTCTGTGTTTGACCATTGTCCCATTGTTTGCTATGGGGCTTATTTAGGGCATTAATTCAACTAAATGTTAGTTGCCTGTACGCAGGAAAGGGACAATTACTTCTGACCTAGTTTTATCAATGCTTTAAGGTCCACACAGGTGTCATTGACTCTTGGAGTCTCAGCTCCAGCAAGCTGAGGCAGCCATTGCACTCATGCTGACACACAAAAAGGTGGTCCTAAAAGGCAGTAAGTGAAGCCTTAGCTAAAGAGACTGAGGTGACTGACCAGTCTAGTCAGAGAGAGAAGAGGTAGCATTTCGCACCCGATGAGGGAGGACTGTGAAGGTCTGTCTTGCTACACACATCCTGGAAATGTCCCAGCACATGGGAACTGGAGCCACCTCAGCTGCTCAGTGGGGATCCAGGTGGTATAAATATCTGATTTGAGTTGCCTGAGCTCTTAAACAGGTTGTGCTCCTAACAAAGGAAGAAAATAGTCTGTGTATTCACCAATGACCACAACTCCAAAAAAGAGCACTTGCAGGCCGTTTATTGTAGCACATCCTAGTAGGCAATTATAGCTGCGGTTGCCCCACATGAGGTCTGAGAGCAGGAGAGTGAAGGGATTCCCCAGCACAGAGGGAGGAAGGCAGGCAGGAGGCCTGGCCCTGCAGGTCTGCGCTGCCAGCGCACGAGGGGAGCACAGATGCTGCCAAACTGTCAGCATTAAAAGAACTCTGGCATTGTCTGCCGCTTTGGAAACTTGCTCTCATTTACAAATGAAATCCATGTAATTAATGGGAAGGCACTAAAGACTATTTCACAGAACACCGTTGTTTTTATTATAGCTCTTAAAAGGCTTTACTAGATATATTAAGTAGTAACTACAAAGTCCGTATGCATCACATCAGCATCCCTAGGAGAACTGATGCAGTAGCATAGTTAGATGTTCTTGGTTTTTGTTTTGGGAGAACTGATGCAGTAGCATAGTTAGATGTTCTTGTTTTTTGTTTTCTGGGATTTTTGTTTCTTTTGTTTTGTTTTCACAATTCAAATGGTTTAAATGTTATTAATCTAGATTTGCTGAAAGGGTCTGTGAACCTTTCAAGGAGCCTGGTCTGAGTTTGGAGTTTGTAACAAAACCCGAAACCAGGCAAGTTTCACATGGTTTTGAATTTCATCATGAACGTTTCACCTAAATGTAGAAATAGGCTCCAAGTAACATTGCCAGTTTGAAAGTCTGAGAATTTGCCATTCAAAAGGATCAGGACTGTTTCGTAGTATTTTAAACAAAGAGTGGAATTCATCCATGTACAGGTGAGCTGAACAAGGCCTTCACTTCATCCTAATTCAGACCTCAAAATAAAGACACAATATGGTACGTAAGCCTTATGCTGACCTTCTGCACAGAGAGGAATTTTGACCCATACAAACATATACTGCATGGCTACTGTTTCAAGTCAGGTTATTTTAATGTGGCATGAGAAGCCTGAAGGGAAGAAAAATATAGGTATATAAAATGAAAATACTGAGGTTAATGAAATACCAAGATTGATAAATATATACTTCACTAGTCAGAAAATTTCAAAAGCGCTGGTGCTCATCTAATAATGCCTTATGATAGTTGCCGTTGTTTTCCTACAGCTACAAGTCACGGAGCTCTGTAATTGTGCAAGAAACTCATCTTTCATTTGAGAGAAAAAGTGCATAGTGCCATGGTTTTGGAAAAAAAAAGGGAAAAGGAATCCAGATGTATAAAATAGCAAAGACAAAAAGAAGCATTTTTATGTTTAACGATACGATTTTTAGACCAACTTCATGACCTTGGGACCATGACTTCTTATTTTCAGTGCTTGGTGCTGGCAACACTGGCAGAGGCAATATGCTGTGTTGCAGATTTTGGCATCAGAGACTACTAAGTGTAATATGTGTAGTTTGGTCAAATTAGTGAACACCAGAGGCTACTGACTTGTTACCTGCATTTGGGACCGTTGTCTGCTTGCATTAATGCCAAAGCTGCCACTTAATAGCCACGAGCTCTTGTAGAAGGAACAATGGGTGGCTATCTGCACAGGTAATGGGCTGTGGGCCCATTGCTCGTAGCCACCCGTTGCTGAGGGCAGGGAAAAGGTGTCAGAAGAGCATGCTGCAGACTGGGTCACAGCAGATGTTGTGGTGGGGTTTCTCGCCCGCTGGCTGCTCTGGGTGGCTGTCTAAAAGCAATTTCTATAGACTTCTGTTGCTATAACTATGTTGTTCTAAAGTAGCACATCCTAGTTCTAAAAATAGCGCTCTCTAGCCCAGTATTCAGTTAAACTGTGTTTTCACGTGTATGTTTGTTTTAGTTGGGACATAACGGGAAGCAAAAGCAGTTTTGCTAGTATAAGCTGTAACTGCTCTAGAACCAGCTCCTTGCTTCAGGACATCTTTAGGACGAGAGGAAATGGCCTCAAGTTGCACCAGGGGAGCTTTAGATTGGATATTAGGAAATTTTCCTTCACTGAAAGGTTTGTCAAGCATTGGAACAGGCTGCCCAGGGAAGTTGTTGAGTCGCCATCCCTGAGGTATTTAAAAGATGTTTGGATGAGGTGCTTAGGGACATGGTGTAGTGGTGGTCTTGGTAGTGTTAGGTTTGTGGTTGGACTTGATGATCTTAAAGGTCTTTTCTAACCTATACGATTCTGTGATCTTGTTATTTCACTAGCAGTGCTCTCCTCTTGTAGCAGTCCTAGCGTTATCCCTAGCTGTCCAAGCAAGCTAGGAACACCTTCCGTATCCTTAATAAGCAGAAGTTTGTCTAGCCGTTTTGCTCTCTCCTTTTATTTCCAATATCTAGGCACAGTTTTGTCACCTGGGGGGCTCAGGCCTCCCAAAACAGTCTTCAGCTGGTGAAAATCATTTTGGATTGACTGAATCACTTCATTGACCACATCAGTCAGACAGGCCTTCCGGTCCTTTCTTTTCCTCTTCCATTACCCAGTAGGATAGGGACTGGCTGACAGCCCACAGCAGCTTCTGCTGGCAACTACTTCGGAGTTTTATTTAGGCCTACTATATTACTGAAAAGGAAACCAGCCAGGAAACCAGCCCATTCCCACTCGTCCAGATGCTAATCCCCTGGGACTGGTCTCCTCTGCCTCCTCCAGAGCCCATACTACCACTGCATCTTCCTTTTCTACTAAGAAAATGTAATCCGCCTCTTCCACATTCAGGACAGACAAACAACCCTCCCAAGCCATCCTTCACTCCTCGGCAAGACCAGGAAGAGAGGAAGTGAAATCACTCCAGGAGCACCCTAAGCCAGAGCCGAGGAACAGCACCTAAGACAGCATGGCTTCTTCCCTGTTAGAAGAGAAGGTAGAAATGCTCTGATAGTCCCAGCAGGTACAAAACCAGGAACGTAGGTCTGTCTCGTGGGAAGCCCTCGCTCCCCTTTCCATAGCTGCAGTAACAGGGAGGTGGGCGCAGAGACGGTGCGGAGGGAGCAGGGTGCCCATGTGCACCGGGCACCACGGCGGGTCGGCCTCGCCGGAGAGAGACAGAGAAAGGCCCGTTTGCGAGAGACAGCACAACCGGTGTACGAGAGGGAGGGCCCAATTTGTGCAGTGTGGCCACTTTACGCCTTCCCTGCCAGCATAAAGAGGCTGTAAAGCCCGTCTAACAGCCCCCCGGGGAATCCCTCTTATGCAAGGGGAGTCCCCGGCAGCTGTGGGCCGGGGTAGCTGGCTCCCTGCCATCCCCCGCCGAGCCGGGGCTGGGGAAGTGCGGGCAGAGGGAGGTGTGGCTGCCGGGGCCCCTCAGCCATTGCCGGCTACCGGGAATGCCTCGCCGCGGCTGCTAGCAGCCGGGCTCCGGCGGGCAGCGGCTGGGGCTCCCCGGCAGCAGCGCGGGGACGGGGCACGTCTGCGCGGCGCTGGCCGCCGCCCGGGCCGGGACGAGCCCGCCGGCGCGCGGGGCACTTCCACCCCGGCCATTTTCCTCAGGCGGGAGGCGGTGGCGGCCAGCGAGCCCCGACACCGGCCGCCCGGGGACGCGGCGCAGAAGCCGGCCGGCGAGGGCAGCCGCGCAGGCCGCCGCTGGCCGAACCGGGACGCTCGCCGGCCCCAGGCGGGGAGGCGCGGGGCGGCCGCGGCGGAGCGGGGGCGGCCGCGGCGGAGCGCGCAACCTCCGCCGCCGGCTCCTCGCCCGCCTGCCCCGCGGCCGCGGGCCGCCGCTAGGCCCCGGCCCTCTCCCCCCGCCCCGCCGCCGCGCCGCGGAGCGCCGCCGCGCCCGGGGGCAGCCCCGCCGCCGAGGGAGCCCGCTGCCCCCGTCCCGCCGCCCCGGGGAGCGGCAGCGGGGCCGCGGCGCGGCCGCCCCGCCGTCCCCCGCGGGAAGCGGCGGCCCCGGCGCGCAGGGCCGCGGAGCGCCCCCGCCCCCCGCGCCGCTCCCCCTTTGAAAACTGATCTTTGGCTCTTCGCGTGAAAGTGATTTGAATTTGGCTCGGCGGCGCTCTGCGCAGGCGTCCAGCTGCTGGCATGCTGGCTCCTTGCAAAGCAGCTGTTTTGGGTTTGAAATTCCAACATGGCAGAGGCTGCAGTCAGTCTTCCCTTCAAAAACTTGGAATGATTTCAAATCATAGGCACCTTCACTTAACCCGAGCCCCCATTCATCAGCAAACACATCGGATCGATGCTACTCTAACCTATCGGGTTCTTGTACCAAATCTCCAGGTAAGAGGATCTTTTTTTTTTTTCCCCCTGGTCTTCCTACCATCGTTTTAAATTTTATTTAATCTTAAAGCTCTCCGAGCCAGCCGCGTATTTTTTTAATCTCCTGCTCGTGCCCTAAATATTTTGCCTAATTCGCAGTCGTTTTCTGATACTAAACACTCCGGTCTGCTTTCCTAATCGTAGTCTGGAAAGTACAGATATACAATCGCAGTGCATGGTTTTTCCTCCTTGATCATTGCCAACAATAGTAGGCAGATTAAGAGTTCGCGATTGCAAGCTCCCTCCCCACCTCCTCCTCCTCCTAATTGGATTTATTTTTAAGTTGCATTGAAAATCATAAACTGCAGGTAACGCGGGGCTGGACTTTGAGGCAACTAACTTCTGAGCAAATAAGTGCAAATAAGAATCTCGCAAAACAAAAGTTAGGTTTAAATTGCTGTCTCTTGGCTGGGGGGGAGCACGAATATGTCAGAGGAGCTGTTGCAGTAAAATGTAAGCACATCATCTTGGAGGGGGTACAGCATGGTGGGCGTATTGTTGGCTCGGAAGGGAGAGAAAGATGTATAATTTAATGGTATATACAATCCACTGATCCTATTACTATCCTCCCTGGAGCTCTTGTTAGTTTCAATGGGAGTGAGTGAAATTGACATGGACTTGCATTCCTGGTCATGTGCTTTTTTTTCCCCTTTCTTTCTTCTCTTGTGATCTGAGATCCCCTTTTTGTTGATGTTGCTTTCCCACTTAATTATATGCATGTAGGTTAAATGAATACCTGACGAAAGGGCCCACGTTTCAAGGCAGTGACATTTGATAGCTGAGAGGAAAAGTGGCTTTAATGAAAAGCAACCTTTGGAATTCCTGCTTGTGAAAAATCCAATTCAGCTTTTTGTGCTGCCAGCAAGAAATGATCAGTAGCACCAGTGTTTATGGTATGTCCGTTTTGGGATCTACTTCCTTTGCATCTAAATAGCAAAGACAAATTTAAATAGCATGATAACGCACCGAGGACTCTGCATGCAAATATTTTGTAATGAATACCTAATGTTTAATAGTATATTTTCACTTGTCTATATGTAAGCATTTTTTTTCTCTTGCTATCATTTGTTTATCATTTCTGCTTCGATTATAGCATTAGTTTTGTCCGTTGTATTGATCTCAGTTGTAAAACCTAAAGTTGCATGTTACTAGCAGTGCACTATATACACCACTGAACTCCAATGGTATGTAAATTACTAAAACTCGGTGACTGGAGAAGGGGAAAATGCGTAGCAATGCATATATACACCTATACATCTACGTACTCATACATACATGCCTAAAATGCATCTTTTCCTTTTGCAAACTAATAATTTTTGAGTATTTATTTGAACTCCAGCTGCTTTTCCCTCTCTTACTTTCAGTGTAATCATCTGCTAGAGGTTTTAACTGATTTGGGGTGGGGGAATGCTTTGCATGTAAACAAACAAAATTACTGTTGTGGCCGAATATTTAATACTATTTAATAAGTGGTATTTTATGTTCAGTTTACAAGTGTCTGGTTCCCACTGCTCTGTTCTCAATGTGTAACAGAATGAAATAATCAGGTGCTGAAACTGGCTTCATTTTAACGCTCACCCTCCAGCCCCCCCCCCCCCCCCCCCGCCGCCCCCTCCTCCAAAAAAGTCAGATAAAATGGAGCATGGGGAATTTCAACAGATCTCCTTGTGGTGCAGTAGATGCACCTCTAGGTATGCAGTTAAGGCTAAGGAACTAACAACAGAAGCGACTAGTAGTCTGTTTTGTGCAACCAAAAAGGGGGTACGTTCACTTTTAATTGCGTGTGGTAGCAACAAATAAGGATGGAGAGAGACCCTAGGAGAGAGAGAGAGAGAGCGCGTGTGTGTGTGTGTGTGTGTGTGTTTGGGATAAGGGGGAGGTCTGGCATGTGTGGCTGATGATCTCTCGTAATAACATATCTGAATGCAAGGAAGAAATTGAGAGAGCAGTTGCACAATGTACACTCCTATTTTGGTGCTGTAGGTGACTATATTGCTAAACATATCCCGGGTGCTATATGATGGGAATGATCTGATTGCATTTTGCATCTAGAACTTGTTGACTTTGAAGCAATCAATAAGGCGACTGTTTATTTTAGATGCACATAATTTGCCCTGAGAAATGTTTTAAGGAGGAGAGCGAGCGAGTGAGAGCGGAACATTTTTTTTCTTTTTTTTTTCTTTTTTTTTTTTTTTTTCCTAGAGCTGTTGGAGCGAATGTGATTGCCAGATGGGAGATTTCCCTCTGTGATGTTAAAGCTGTAATATATATTCAGAGCAGATTGGACTGCTGCTTGTGATGAGGAGGATATTACATTTATAAATTTTAAATCGGGAATCGGACAGTATGCTGAGAGCTGAAATTGGATGGTGTGGACGGTTTGGACTGTTAAATGTGATTCCCAGATAATAATAATAATTATAGCAGCAGTAATATATATATATATGTATAATAAACATGATACTATTAGGCAGCTATATATATTCTATGGCACTTAGGTATACATTTCCAAATATGATTTCTCCTGTCTTCCCCCCTTCCCTAAAATGTTAGGGTTTGGAGGTGGTTGGGAGGGGAGTTAAAAAACCCACTCTTAGGAGAAATCAAGCATAATCAGGTTCCTGTTTGAGGAAAAGTTTCGCTACAATTCTTGTTGTGGATGCACCTCTTTCTGAGTTTTTGTTTTGCCCATGTATGTGGCCTGACAGTGCCACAATCCTGAAAGGCTGGAAAGTGGGAACTAGTCACACTCGAGCAGCTCTGCTGTTGCAAATTAAAAGTGTGTTGTGGTCAGGAAATGAAAGCTACAATGTCTCTTTTGAACAAGTCGTTTATCAAGAGAAACATCTATCAAGCAGTGACTTGTCACATTGATCCTCTAAAAGTTAGGTCCGAAGTGGAAGCTGCTTTGATGTTTTTGATCCCAAATTTATAAAATTGAAAAAGCTGAAGAGAGTAGGACCGATTTGCACTTAAAAATGACTCTGCTCTGGGCGTGACAAAATCATCAAGTATCTGTGATACAGAGCTGGTAAACCAAGGAGGTATCGGATCTTCTGCCTAATTTTTATTTTCACGTTGAAACTTTAGCTTTGCTACACAGGCATGTCTTTTCATACTTTTAAAGATCCTCTCTGTATGCCCGTGCATTATTTCATTGGGGGTATTTTCTTGCTTAGGAATACATCTGTTGCTTCCAAATTGAACCTTTTTCCGTGGTTTTTGTGATGGTATTTATAGAGTTCAGCTTGAGAAGGCAATTTCGGGGTTTTTTTCCTCTCATCTCAGTCTTGTTTCTTCTTCTGTATTTGTAATCTCAGTTTCCACCTCTCCTCCCCGTGAAGCAAAGTTTCTTTTACTGCCAAAGTAATGTTTATTGCAAGTAAGGTACATTCGAAGATATCTGTTTGCACAGCTTAAACATGTTAAGAGTCCTGTTAAGTGTGTCTTCCCCTTCTCATCCTCTTTTTATTTCCATTTTTGACATACGAACCACACTTTCATTCTCAACAGAAGCAGTGTATTTCAAATTGAATATAAAGTTGAGGTTTCACGTACAAAAACAACTGAAAACCAAAACAAAGTCTGAACTGATCTTTTATCTCTACTTATCTTCAACCATTCAAATACTTTAGCAACTTTTCTGAAAAGTTTTTCATTTTGCATGAAGTTTGTGTTTGGATTAGCAAGGAAACCCCTTCAACGAAAGAGGGGTTTGGTGTTTGTTTGTTGTTGGGTTTTTGTTTTCTTTTCTTTTTGGCTAAGGCATGAGCAAAATCTTCCTTAAAGCAGGATGCTTTGACTTCTTTTCTTCAGTGTCATAAATGAGACTAATACTGCTTATGGATGCTTGATAGAGACCCATTTGCAAATAGGCAGCAAACAGCAGCGTGGTGGGAGTTTTGGTGAGTGTTATACTTGCTAATTAATCATGTTTGAAATGAAGGAATCATAGCATGGTAATAAAGGCTCATTGTTGTTTGATGTTTGCAACAGGATGTGACTCCTACACGAATCTGGGGGGGTTGGTTTTTTTGTTGTTATTTCCCCCCCCTTCATAATAAGATACCTTCAGTACTCGATGAAATTGTTTTTATTTTATTGCAACACCTGTGAAAGCACAGGGATGTTTGCTTCTCTTATTCTAGCAGTATTTTAGAAATATGAAGATTGTATTGTTATTGATATCTTCATCATACGGTTCATGGGAAAAAATGATAGTCTTATGTCATTAGCTGTTCTTTAAGACTTTTTTTGTTTAAGCAGAGCCAAAAATTCTTCTGCCCTTTTTTTTTTTTAATATAAAAAGCCTACTACTCTTTTTCTTACAATTGATAAAATGGCACTTCATGAACTGCTGTGCCCTACTTGCTTAAGCATGTGTAGTAAGGGATAGCAACTAATAATGTATTTCAGAATAGTTTGTGTAGTAGCCCTTTAAAAATTAAACTGTAAAACACTCGGATGGTGCTTTTGTTTCCTTGTTTTGGTTTTTAATATGGCTCTTATCAGATGTGTCATCTTTAGGCTTTATTGTTCACCTTTCAATTAATAACTACTATATACGATGGAGAGAGATGTGATAATCTCTTTCAGACTGCAAAGCTTTAGTTTCCAAAATTAATTAATTTATTTTGGCTATTTTATGCTGCATGAACAAGGTTTGAAATCTGCTTTTGTTTAGAAGGTCTCCTCCTTTTTAAAAATATAATTCCTAGAGGAAAATGATTCTGTATGGTTCCTGTCAATATGTTTTTTCAATGAATGCATACAAGAAGCATTGAATATAATGACTGATCTTCCTGTAGTCTTAATCATCAATTAATAGGCTTATCTGCTTGTTAGGAGTGGGTTTAATGGTACAGAATCAGCATGAGATCTGTGTATATGAAACATTTGTATGTTGTTTATAACAGACTGAGTTTTGATCTAGCATTCCCAGATCTAATAACAGAAATATTTGGCTCTTTGCCTTCAATCGATATATCCCTTAAGAGAACAAACTTCACATAATACTTTCATAAAGTGCCAGATGTATTGATACCAAGTTGATAAATTTAATTACTGGGGTTTTACATTGATTCATTGATCTTATGATTGGAGGAAATTGTTCTGCAGACATTTCTGAAATATTGAAGAATATTGTAGGTCAATAAAGCTTGATTAATTGATCAATCAGCACTTTTTTCTTCTCCTGAGTCATTGATAAGAAACGGCATAAAAATAACTATAAAAAGAATTTGGGACAAACCAATTAGAAATTCTCATGTGTTATTAAGAGAGCAGATGAGCAGCAAAGCACTATGCATGTGGAAAAAAAAATCAACTTTGAAGTGGAATTGTGCATATGGGGCCCAATCCTTAGCTGGTATAAAATAGTTAAGCTTTAAAGAGCTACAGTAATTTACAGCTCCCAGAATCTAGCCCACTGTGGCTTTTTTTTCCGGTGTTTTTTTCTTTTTTTTCTTCTTTTTTTTTTTTTTTTTTTAGTACCATTCTTTGGCTTATTGGAAGCTGTTTTAAATCAGATATTATGGCTACCAAAATATATGGAATTTTAGATAAGCATCTGATCCAAAATGAACAGTATAGCTATAAAAGTAATTTGAAGAGCTGTAAATTCAGGATTGCGTATCCCTGATATTGTTGCAGAGTATTAAACTCTTGCTGCTAGAGATGCTATCCTCTAAGTGAAAACTTATCTTCCTTATGGGAAAGATCACTTCAGGGAACTCTAGGCTGGGAAAAGGCCTGGAGGTTTTTTTGTTGCTAAAATAATAACAAAAAATTTCCAATCCATAGAATTAGTTATAGGGATATTTTCCAGGTGAAAAACCTTACTGGAGTACTTGGCTCAATTTCTGTGAGGCATGCGACCTTTTCACCCTATGTCAATGATATTTTTATAGAGTGTGTGAGAAATGCGAGCATAAAGAAAATTCCTTAAGATCATGCAATTTTTTTTCTTAAAAAAATAAAAAGAAGAAAAAAAAAATCTCTGAATCTCAAAACATCATATACATCTCCCTTAGTGAAACTGTATTCCTTCAAAGGATGATAGCTAATACAGAAGAACAGAGAAAATCCACTTGCAATATGTTGCCATAGGTTCGACAAATACAATCTTATCCTTCAAGGAGCAGAGACTCCTAGACTGTAATGGAGGTCAAAGGAAATCTAAGGCTTTCAGTCCTTTAATAATTGTACCTGCCACCCCCTGATCAGCATATTAAAGAGAATGCATGTATATGTGTTCCGTTTCTTAGAAGATAATTTGTATTTGCAGCAACCTACTAAATACAAGTGGACTTCACTACTATTGCTTCTAAATACCTGTTGATGCTGGTCTCACTGTGTGAGAAGTGAGGGTAAAACAGAAAGAGAAATAGTTGGTCAATCTTGGTTACCAGAGTATTGAGAAACTGGGGGGGAGATTGAGCTTTGACAGGTCAGTTTGAGAATGCGAAGAATACTAGAAAGCGTAATCTGCAGAAAGCAGATCTGATTAAGAGCATACAGAGATGTCTGCAGTGATGAAAATGCGGAGCCTATGCTTCCCTTTTGCTGACTTATATTGCTACGAGGTATTGGCACACACAGTATGGTAATAACAATATTGTATGTCTGTTCCTATAGTGCTAGTAACGGTACCTGTCAAACATATCATAATACTGAACTATGTTTAATCATATAAGCAACACTCCTCACTACAATGGCTATTGTATTTGTACAATAGAAAGAACAGCTATGCGTTATTATATTTAAATAATGGAATAAAACTTTGTTCTTTAAACTGTTTTTCTGCATGTGGAAAAAAGTTTCATGCAACTACAGATGACTGTCATGTCACTGGCTGATTTTTTTTATTTTTTTTTTATAATAGTCTGTTAAGTGTGGTCTGATGTGCCATGAAACACTGAAATAAAAATTACCAGTCATATTATTTAAATGTTACTGAGAAACTATTTTCTCAGTTCTTTTAAAGTATAGTGCAGCTACTGCTAGTATGTTGTTGTTAAATTTCAAATATCCTGAAAGTGATGTGGAGAAAAATGCTGAGATTATTTTGATGTAATAGTAAACTTTGGTGATGCAAGTCCCTTTTTGCTCCGGGCTCCTTGAAATCATGTCTTGCTTGGACTTTTTGTTATCTGTTTTTAACCCTTTCGTATTCTATTTTAATGTGTCATGTACTCTTTGTTAAAACATATGGTTCATTTTCTGTATATGAATTGCTCAATGCATGAAGATGTATGCCACAATTTATTTTGTGTGATATTTCTGAATGTGTGCATGTATCAAGCTAGTTATAGATTGGTGATGATAAATTGGTTTCAGTAATTTGTATCTTATTTGCATTCATACTCTAGCAGTAAGAGCATACTGTGGTCAAACTTCATGATCTAAGATAGCTGTCTCACATCTAATTAAACAGGGTCTGAATGAATGATTCTCCGGTATGGGTCATAATTAAACTTTTTGTTTCTCATCTTCAGTGTGATAAAATACTTAAGGGACACATTAATGCATGTTTGTGTAACTCCTGCTAATCTGAATGGAATTTGAAAATGAATATTGAGAGGAGATGGGATAAAGGGCTGGACCTGGTGGGTTACAGGAGTTTGTGGCAGGAATGTATCTTCACGCTCTCATTCAAGGGTTTTTTTTGCCTGATTTAGAACAACTGCTGTTTGCCTTTTAATGTGTTGGAAATAACATCCCTATTTTCCTCTGAGAGGTTTTTCCCCTTCTGTCTCCTCCATTCTAGCATACAAGCAAGTCATTAATAAAAAAGCATTTATACAGTGAGCTTGAACTATCACTTAATAAAACTATGAGAACTGTACTGTTGCAAAGATATTCCTAGACAGTACAACAGATGTTACTTTGTGTACATTTCTTCTGGAGAAGAAATGAGGGGAAAAGCCAACAATTACTTTATATTACTGAGTGATAGCAGAGGGTGGATGGGAATGATAAAGTTATATGCAGAAATTATTAATCCCTGACAATAGTATCAATATTGACATTTAAAATATTATGAACTGATAGCCCTGCTATACAAACTTCTGTGACAGCTGTGCTTTTAGATGAAAAGTAGCTATTTATATACCTTACGGCTCAGTGTGGTCACGTTGAAAGTATGAACTTACTCATCATAGATTCTGAGAAAGTGCAGTTAGCGTCCTCTGTCTTCTTTAGACCTCTCTGATTACTTCAGCCTCCTGTGTTGACACAGAGAAAGAAACAGCTAGATTCTATGCTGGAAGAATAAGGTTTGCAAGCACTGACTGATATAAGGTATCCCATTGTGATAGCTAAACCAAATTTAAAAAAATCAAGCATCCTTTTCAAGTAAAACTTGAGAAACATAGAAAGGAACAGCAAAGATGTATCTGAACACACTTGAAGGTGCACCATTTACTTTCAAAAGAGATCTTTCCCATCACTCGTGGATAGCTCCACCATGAAGAGTGATATCAAAAGATCTCAGAAAAGTAACTATTCTTTTATGTCTTTGGGAACTCAGATGCTTACAAGATTGTTTCTGAGAAGGAAAAGAATTGATCCTATTTTCAGTCCCTTGTTGTTGGCATTTGTGGACCACATCACTATATACGGTATTGTAGAAATCCACTGTTGGTATATGAATACAGTTCTGTTTCCTCTTGCAGCTCTAAAAGAATAGTGCAATGTTGCTGTATGCAAACTCAGTTTGGACAACGTGGTTTTCTGAATCCTTTCTTGCACTCTATAAAAATGTTTTATTTAAAATACATATGAAATTTGCTGAAGATCTTTAAACTTAATTGATAGGTCATCTGCATGATTAAAAGAGAGAAATGCAAATTTAAAATACCGTGTATTGGTTTTAATGAAAGCAATATAGGCTTAAAGTCACCTGTGATAATTTGTGAACTGGATATCCCCTTTCAGTCAGAAAATAGCTGGGTTTGAACTAGAAAGATTCAGTTATTTTTAATATGGAAGGAGACTAAATTTGCTAACTCTTCAGCTGAACATACACTTAATTTACAAAATTAAGTGGGTTTGTGTTTACTAGTGTTAGATCTGCAGCTTTATATTAACTACATATCTATGCTGGTGCTGTATTGAACATACTATAAATAGGCAGGTACTCCCTTTTAAAGATAGTAATTTTTCATGTCTTTATAGAATTTCTGATAATTCTTTATTTCTTACTCTTTGCCTTCAATAAAAGCTGAAACAAATATATTTTGGAAACTGTTCATGCAGCAATGAACCTTTTTTAATCATTGATTTTCAGTTTGTTCTTTGACTTTCATTCATTTCATTTCATACTCCTGTCCTGTGTAGGCGTTCTTTATGCTACAACACTGGTGTATTTTTCCGCTTTCAGTTTAAAAACTTTAGCGGTAACATTAATTTAGCTGATACCATGGTAGTCCTATCGAGAAATTTAATCTATTATTCAGATTAATATTAGTGTTGGTAGAGAGCTGAAGCTGAAAGTCAGTAAATCCTATGTAAGGAGGGGTATGCAGCACTTCTGGTTATTTGGCCCCTAGCATTTGTCAATGCAATAGTCATATCAAAGGCACACCTTAATATGCAGGGAACGTCTTTGTTGAGACACATAGTTAAGTAAGTTTGAGAAGTCTTTGTTTTAAGATGTTCTTTTTTTTGTTTGTTTTTAAAGTTAGATGTAGGTAAAATATATCTCATCATGTGCTTATAGAGACTGTGAATAACCAGCGCCTTAATAAATGACATTTTTAAAGCTTTTGCTAGTTAGAAATGTTGAAGGAGTTATAATGTGATATTTCCTCCATCACCGAGCAGATTATCTGTGTGGTACAGGATAACAGGCAAACTGATACTAGATCCATTTGGAGTAATAATTTTCACCACTGATTAAGGAAAGATGTTTTGTTATTGAGTAATTAGCAAACACACTTCTTCCCCGCCTCCCCCTCCCAAGATGTCAGCTGTTTAGATATAGTAAAAGTCGTTGCTTTCATTCATGACAGGCACGTCGTTTTTAGCTAAAGTTACTGTTCCTTTCCGTTTCGGAGCTGCTACGACAGCTGCAGTTTGAGCTTGAAGGCTCTGAGTGGCTGAGATAACATCACGAATAGTATTGCATCTCAGCAAGTGCAATTCAGGTTTCCACTTTTGGGTGCTCTGTTATCAGAGGCGCCGAGTCCCCGCAATTTGTATTGACTTTGGATATGCAGGTGTGCAACAAATCTTAGAAGCAAGGTGATGGGTGTTATAAGGAATTTCCCCAGAAAATGGTAGGCATTAGCTTTACTTGTACTTCTTAAATGCTACAATCTCCCTCTTGAGGTATTAATGCTGCATGATAGAGTAAATAGGGCTTTTGATTTTTTCCTGGTGGTTGTAAGAACACATTTTAAATTCATGAGGACAAAAATACATGTGTTACGTAAAGGTATAACGAATGACTCATTTGTGATTTTGGATGGAGGAAACTTTGAACTCAGTTTATTACTGTGTAAATGTTCCAAGGAGCAAAATGCAGAGTAGATTGTTCTAAATGCAAAATCTCCCTTAGTTACCTTCTCCCTCCTCCTGATCCCCTTCTCCCTTCCCCCTCCCCCCCATGGCTTTTTTAAACAATTATGGGCATTGTGCTCCTTAATGGTGCATAGTTACTGTAAAGATAGATGTCCTCAAATAATGAGTTTCTAATAATAATCAGAGGGAGTTAGATTAAACTGGTTTTGTATAGAAATCCTACAGTGTGAAAAAGTACACCTAAAATCCTGAGATATATTTACAGGAGCTAAGCCTATTTACAGAGGACTAACCCAATTTTGTATCTGTGCATGTGAGCGGGGCGGGGGGGAAGTAGAGACGTATGTTTGTATGTGCCTACGTTTTTGTCCACCTGCTTTAAAGACTTCAGAAGAAGGTTTGGTTTTTTAGTACAGATTTCTATTTTGCTTTCTGATAACAGAATATGTTTTAAAATCACAACATACTAATTAGCTTCTGTGTTTACACTGGAAAGCTTGCATCCCTTCAAATGACTTCTAGTGGTGCTCTTCTTCCTCTCTGTTGCCCCCCCCCCCTTTTTTTTTCCCCTCTGTGGGGCTTATTACATTAGATTGTTGCTTTCTTCCTTGTTCAAAAGTTCTGAAGGGAAGTAAATGAAAGTGCTAAGTACAGTAACAGATAATTGTTACTTTAAAGAATTGTCACTATATTAGCTCGGAAAAATATTTTTCCTAGCAGGTACTGGATCAGCAAGGCCATACAATAAACAGCGCAAACTGTTAACTTATGGTTTAGAAATACATATGCCATTTAAATGGAAACAAACCCCCAAATCTCCCACATACCTTTTGGGGTTTGGCGAACAAAAGCTCACTTGTACGCTCCAAATTCCCCTGGGCCTCAATTTGCAATACCATTATTTAAGCCTGGCTGATATAAACCCATTGCAGAGAAATAGAAGCTCTCCTTCCTGGCTTTTCAAAGCCGTTCTGTGCCCCCCTCTCTCTGCCTACCCACATCCCCCAGCCCCCCTGCCCCATTCCCAGCCTCTCGGTCTTACCCTGCCACTGTTTTGTATACCCTCTTTTGTATTTGAAATATAGTAAATGTAGAAATACTACGCTTCTAAAACACAGAAAAGTGCCATTCTGCATGGTCTTACTGACATCTCTACCAACACACATGTAATTCTATCTTCTGCCTAAGATCAAGGCTATAATCACTTTAATATCTGTTGTGTCCTCTACCAGGTGACCTGCAGTCTTTCATTGTAAAGATAAGAGACTCTGATATAATAAGTTATTTCTTCTCTAAGTCTGATCTTATAGAAAATACTAACCATAAACTGAGGAGAAACTTGTGCCCGCTTAATATGCTCCCAGGGTGCCAGGCTCTCTGGATATCTGCTCATGGGTACAGTACTAGTATTGTCGGATGCTCAGCTGGAAGCTGTTCTGGAGCAGAACTGGGTTTGGGTGTAATCCCAGCAGCTAATGGTAAATACGGGAATCACTGTAGCTTGATGCAGCATTGAGTACTACAACTCTATTTATTTTGCTGCTAATAAAATGGCAGTCTAGTTTGTCATTACGAAGCTTGTCTTTTTGAATAGCAATTGAGGTGCAGTTTTGAGCTTTTGAGTTAGTACCTGTTAGTGGGAAGAGCTAAGAAACAGAAGAGCTGCGTTCTCGAATGTGGGCGGAAGGATGGTGAGTAATACATGCCTTGGCATGGCATCTGCCAAAAGCGTTTGTTGGTTTGGTGTCGAGTCCCGTGTCCGTCGTGTCCCGCCCCCCCTCCCCCCCCCCCCCCAGCTGTAGTTTTGAAAGGTGTAAGGTATTCTGATAAGCAGAGGAGAAAAAACAAAAGGGAAAAATACTTCCAAGCAAATCATTATAGTGTATCTCAATGACTGTGCTCTACACTTAGATTTAATTAGAAGACAACTGCACTGGAAAACTGGTCATTGTAGTCATAGTTAACGACTGGTTCTCTCCTACCCCCAATCAGAACCGATTATATGCTGTGTTGTATAATGTAATTTCTACAAGAAAATTAAGTATGAATAGGCAGGATAGTATTGTGTAGTTGCAATAATGAGGTTTTCATTAATGATATTAATTTATAACTTAACTGTCCTTTTAGAGGTGAAAATAACTATTTTCTTCTGGTGTTTTGTTTTACTATATATACCAACCAGTATCAAATTGGGGTATTTTGTAAATATTTTAAGCAAAAGACTGTGACTGGATAGCTATTAATATGTTCATTATGTGGTAAAAAGGCACTGAAAGAAGTGAAACCTTGTATATCCATGTTTCTTATAGGATAACTACTTTTAGGAGGGATTTCTTTTACGTTGTAATATAATTTACTAGTGTACAGTTTCTAAAGTGTCATGAGCAGTTCAATGCTGGATTTCAGGCAAGCAAGTTTGTTTCCTAGTTAGCTGTAATAAGACTTACTTGCTGTCAGTAGTAAGATAATAAGGATAAAAATCATGTACGGTTTAAGAAAAAAATAAACTATCCATTTGCATTTATGCACCAAACTCCACTTGGTGATATGCTTGTTGGGCTGAGCTATTAAGTGCTCTGTGGGCTGTATTTCAACTAGTGTATGATTGACTAGGTATATTAGAGCTTTTTACCTACTGCCAATGCAAAATTTGACCCCAGTTTTACCCTGAGATGTTTTTGCCTTTAAAAAGATCCACACTTTTATGACTACACAGGTGGGTGGTAAGAAAATTTATCATTGTTATTTGTAGGGTGTGGCTCCATGTTAGAGTAAGAGTAACCTGAATCTGAACTGATGCTGAATAGATTTTATTTTTTTTATTTTGATTCCAAAGCCCAACTGTGGGAATTGATATATCATCTTAAAATTTCAACTCTACATTTTGTGCACTGTGCCAAAGCACCAATAAGCTCATTAAGCAAAGACTTTTTCAATTATATCTTGTGTTTATGCATGTATTTATACTTGACAGGAATCCTTTAGGGGTTTTCTTTGCTGTATTAATACTTATAGTGTCTTGGAGTACGTAAAATACGCTTAAAAAAAAAAAAAAAAGAGTAAGCACTGCTTACAGATCTAGTTCTGGTAGCTTCCTCTGTATTTTAGTAGCTGCTGAAAAGTTCCTTGGCCAGACATCCAGCCTGTAGAGGGCACGCCAACAACCTCCTCTGCCAGACCCGCACCCGCACAACCATCTGCAGAAAGTGTTAACGCTGGCACCTACAGAGAGTCCCGTTTGTGTTGCATAATAAAATCTCTGGGTATATTCCTCGTTATTCCTGGAGTTTCGCTACAATGAGTGGTTTGCTTTCTTTTTCTTTTTTTAATCTGGGGGAAGGCTTTTGTATTTGTTATGCTGTTTGCCCCCTCCCCCAGTGGTGATCTTTATGAAAGTGAAGACTCAAATCCACTATGGTATAATCATGTGGCTCACTTACAGTTATTCCTTCACCTGGTAGAAATCTTTCTTTAGGTATACACTGCTCTTTACTGTAGTAAAGACTACAGAAGCCCGTGCACAGTATTTGAGACTTGCAAAATTAGGTACTAAAATTTATTATGTACTAAAATCTAGCTAATAAATAATTCAGGTGGGATTAAACCCAGTTAACCCTACTCCAGTTGCCCAGGTTCAATTGCTCGACCCTTTTCTCTTGTGAAATGCCGTATTACAATTTTTTGTTCTCCTATGGACTATTGTTACTAATGTTGATATTTACGTGAAGTCATGCTTGTTCTCCAGTTCAGATGTTTGACTATGGTTGTCTACTCCAGTATATCATCATTAGAAATCAGAGGGTTTCCAATAATTCAAATGAATCTGATAGTCTGCTTCAAATTTTCCTTAGATCTACTGAAGTAGAACCAAAGAGCAAGTATTCTTGGATTTGGTACCATAAATTAAGACATGCTCCAATCCATAGTTTAGTTTTGGTCTAAGCATGTGAGTATGTTTAGGAAGAAATAGATATTTAAGAAAATTTTGTTGCACAGAGTGTCATTAACCAAGTATACAACCTTTCCTAAAAGTGTACTTGTTTAACTTGGGCACTTTCAGCTTGAGCATTTTTAATATTGACAGTTTGAATTGAAATGTGGTTGGAGCATGTACACTTTAGAAGGAGGAAAAGTCTCCTGCTGATGACTTCATTAAGTCCTCTGTGTAGCTGAACAGATAGGCCTGTTACTCTGGGCAAACTTTGCTTTTTAATTGCATGAATACAGCATTTTAGCTACACATTTATTGTTGAGCCATGAAGCTTAACTGCATTGTTCGAGTTTCTACATTTCTGTACAACATAAGGAAAACCAGAAAGAATCCAGCAAAAGTTAAGGGGATTGGTTTTGTTTATTTTGTAGGTCACCTGGCCTATAATCAGGAGATCTCTGCTCAATTCCCATTTAGCTTTCCAACCTTTTCTTTAAAAGTAATTTAAAATAAAAATTGAAAAGCCGTTTGGTTTAAGAAATGTATGGTATCTGCTTTACAGGTGATACTAGACCAAATTTTGTTGGGGGAGTTTGACAATAATCCGTGACCAGTTTGGAAGATTTATTTAGTATGTTCCTAGGTTGATGCAACCCCATATGCAAAGTTTTCCCTTGCCTCAAAATGTCAAAGAGGTTTTGTCGGTCTAAGGATAATTACAGTTCATGGAGATGCAGGGGAAAAAAAATTTCCAGGACAGAGCACCATCTGTGAAAGTGCTAGGTCATACTTCTTATGTCTTGATCACCTGTGGCCAACGGATAGTTAACTTACTGGAGAAATAATGGTGACATTGCTTTGTGATTCATCTAATCCACTTTTTCCCAAGGGGCTGAGACAGTCACTAGTGTGTCACTTCAACCTTGGCATACACCCAGGTTGCAAACTTGTTCCTTCGTTCGGTGTTGTGTGTTGGAGCTGTGCAGTAAACTGCCCAACATAGAGAAACCTCAATAAAAAAGGATGTGTAACACCTGGAGGGCAGCATGGCTAACCCCTTTACAAACCTAATCTCTGCAGGGTTAGGGGTACTCTTAGAATAAGCTTTAGCTGTCATGGAAAAGGGTTGGAAATATAGTTAGGGTGGCTGGTCAGTCTTAAATAACCAAGTTTTTTGATGACAGAATTGTTTACAGTCAGAGACTGTCCTCGCTGTTCTGCCTGGGAGAGAGTAATCTCTTTTTCCTAACTGCCAGTAGAGGATTGGTATCATCCAAGCATATCCCTTATTGTTGTCCTCCAAACTCCGATATTCTGGGCCTTTCTCTTCCACCCAGTCAAATGGGTGGCTTTTACAGCTTGTCCTGAAAGCCAAAAAAAATCAGGCTGTGTTGAAGGGAGTGGGGGGAAGCAAGTCCTAGAGCCAGAAACGTCCTTGTGAGGGACACGATGCCTGTGGTCCCTCCTTGGGTGCCAGTGGGGTGCCCACTGGAGGGCGTCTGCCTACATCACCCGTGGCATCGTGGTGGCAGGCAGAGCTAACTGACTCTTGGATGGATCAAAATAGCAGGTACAAGTGAATACGTTGTGAATGTATTAATACAGTTTATAGGTTGTTCTTTTTTAAAGTAGTTATGTGGGGAAAATAATTCAAAAATAATCTTCATGGGAAATATGAAAGCACTAAGCCACTGAAATGTAAGCTGAATGGATGGTCTCTGATTTTTGTCGCTGGAAGGGTATGTGTCGTGTCTTTGGGCTGAATTTAGAAAAGTGTGAATTCTGTCCTTGCAGTGGAACATTGAACCTCTTAAATGTAGGAGAGGGGAGAAAAATGGCAAAGGATTTTTTTTTTTTTTTCCCCTCCTGAACAAATGAAAGCAAGAGCAAAGCCATCTTCATTTTAGAATTCAGGCTCCAAATTTCTCCTTAAACCATTTTTAATAGAAACAGTAAGTTATAAATCATCTAAGCAATTACCTGAACATGGAAGGAGTGGGGCCCAGCCTGGGTTTCAGCCCCAGATGTTTCTGCACTACAGTAATGGCCCAGCCCAGATATTTACAGCTTAATTTCTGTTCATGTGCACTTGTCCATAAATGGTTCCTTTTCCATTTCCAGTTCAACAACTGAACCACTTATAGTAGAGAGTGATTTAAACTTGAATGATGGCAAAATGTGAATAGAGACAATTTACCTTTGGAAACTTTAAAGTCCATTTCCAATATTTAAAATGTAAGGTAAGTCTTGAACAGAGAATGATTGATCAGTAAGTGTCCCCTTTTAAATATTGGATTCTTTATTTTTTTATCTCTATATGTGTATAAAACCTGATTTTATACTTTTTTTTTTTTGCTTAGCTTTGCTGCAGTTTGAAGCAGAGACTTTTTTTTCTCCCTTTAATGCTATGCCATCTAGCACTACTTGCCTTGCAAGCCAGTGTCCCTAACCTCACTCTGCTCCCCATTCCTGTCCTCCTCACTGCTCCTCCCAACCAGCCCCATTGCTTGAAACTAAACAAATTGAAAATAATGATTGGTAACCATCTGCTGTGCTGAAATTCCACGTACAGCAGTTAACTCCATTTTACAAAACAACTTCAATCTAGTGAATTACAGTGCAGTTCTTGGTGGCAGCAGATAGCAACAAGCAGTTTCGAGTTCCTCTAGACAAAGCAGTTCGCGTGGGGAGCATTATGCAGAGTCACTTGGTGGTGTTGGGGTGGAGGTGGGCATACTTTCACCGTCAGACAGTTTGATGTAACGCATTTGAAACTAGGGAGAGTCTAACCACAGCCTAATTGCTTCATCTGATTAAAAAACAGGCCGGTCCATAAAACTGCGCAGACAGGAGATCTTGCAAATGTGCGCTCTTTGGTTTTCTGTTTCTGCGGCTGCAGCACAATACGATGAGTAGCGTGTTCGGCTTTCAGTCACTTTCATGTGACTTTTGGAGTGCCCAATGAAAAAAACCCTCAACTAAAAATTAGAGTGCATAGCTGGTCAAAGTGTGTTGAAGAACAACAATTATTCATAGAGTTTCTATTGAAGAAACTCTTTTATTGATGAAGAACTGTAACAAGAAGCATTCTAAATAGTGACAAACTGCCAAATAGCAGATATTCAAATAGTGACAGGCTACAATGTAATATTAAAATAGGTACCATTATCATCTATGTTTTTAACTCAATTTCAGTTATTTGAGTTTAGGTTTTGATCGTGTATAAAGAAAGTTGCTTAAAATGGGCAGTATATTGAGTTCAAAGGACCCATACAGTTCATAAATTCTCCGGTGTCTCCTGGATTTTTCATCAGGGAGACTTCCAATAAAAATGATCTATTTTAGAAATAATATTGTTTAGTAGGTTGAAATGTGGTGTAATAAAATTAGACCTTCAGTCTTCTAAAGTTACTACTTACATGGCACCCTTGGGATGGTAAAATGGCTGTATAAGCAGATGAATCAGACAGTTTCACTGATGGATACATTTGTCAGTCTCTGTTACAGATATAATATATTCTTATATCTGTAATCCTGACACTGTTACATCCAAATGAAATCAACATGAGGTTGTCATCTTTAAGCAAATATGTTAAGTGTTGTCTTTTGTGCTTTGGATTTGAAAGAAAGGGGCCCAAGGGAGCCAGCATCATGCAAATGGAACAAATCCCATTTCTTCTGAGCTGTGCTGTTTCCCCCTTCATGGCAGCTGGCTGTGTTATCTTTGTGTGTTTCTCTGAGTGCTGACAATTCTTTCAGTGATCTAAGTTAGGGCACATTAGAAAGTGGAAGCAGCTGTCTGTCGTTATACTGAGAGACGTGTTTGCTCTACTGCAAAGATGAAGGACCATGAATCCTTGACACACTCTCTCCCCCCTCCCCCTTTACTTTCCAACATGATCAACATTCAGACGCACAGATTGTCTGCTTGGACAGTTTTTTGTTCTGACTGACAGCATCTGGCATAGACAAATTTAAAAATACATAGCATGCCATGCTTGGAATTGGAACATCCCTTCTTTATTAATCTTCTCATTTAAACCATTCATTTACATTTCAAGAAAGGTTACAGCTTGATATGGTTGAAACATTTATTTTAAATGAATAACCTCCTAATGAAATACCTTGAATGAGCACCAAACAGTCAGTGTTCATTAAAAATTACACCTGATTAGTATGGCCTTGGAATTGTTGCGAAGACATAAGATTTCCCCATTGTCTCAATCCATAATAATAAAAAAAAAAAAAACCCACCCAAACACAAAATGTTTAGCATGTGTGAGTGTGTGTAATTGTTTTTTTTCTACCACAGAGCTAAATGAAAATGGTGTTTTCACTTGCAACCCCCCATCATTTTCAAGAGTACCATGTTATAAAGCAGTTGCCTTTAAAATGCTATTTGTCTAATTAAATCTGGTTTTGCTGGAACAATACATTTGAAGGAAACACCTAAATAGTATTTTGTTTTGTTTTATTCTGCTAAGGCATTTATGATTTGAGAGACAAGATGCTTTATGATTTGATGTAATCTGAAATCCTATATATATTTTTTCTACTGAGAAGTATTCACATGTTTGTATACAATACTTTACTAGTAAAATAGAACTGAAATGGTGGACCACCCACTAAAATGTTTATGCACGTGCACATGCACATATGCACACGTACATTCTGTGCACTCTCATCTTCGTGATCCAGGTTAGCAACGCAGACATGCTTGTCTAGCATTTATGTAAAAATAATATGAAAATTGGCTGTACCAGTCAGAATATGGACTTTCAGTCCAGGAAGGGAGGAAGAAAAACCTCTTCTTGTACTAGGCATTTTAGACACTTTATATCACTGTGGATTGCAGCTTTAACTACTCACAGTACAGGAAAAAAAAAAATCTTCCAGAAGGGGGGGGGGAACGCCCAGTATTATAATAAAATAGAGGACTGTTCAAGTGCTTGGCAGTAAATATGTAAAACAAGTATCCTGGCTTATTTGGAGAGGAAAGAGATGCTGTAGCAGACAGGCTCAATTAACAATTGTAAGCAGGAGAGGACTTGTATTCCTTCGGTAAATGTAGGAGAGGTCATTTGCTTTAGGATAAATTCTGACAAATTTCAGATATAGACATAAAGGCTGGAAGAAATGTGACAAAAGATTTTCAGTTGCACATCAAGCATTTTGTATTTGCAATGGCCATTTACATTTTTTCTCAGTGAATAGATTTCTTTTTTATTAATGTTTTCCTGAATAATATATTTTTAAATTAATTGACTGTGAAACAAGCATTTTGGGACAATAGGAATTTTAATACAGGCTTGAAATATCATTTATGCTTTTTTAAAAATTCTCTTAGTAATGTCTAATCTATTTTTCTTTTTCTGGAGGAAGCACTAAGATGATAAGTTTTCAGCACAGGTTTTACTATGCTAGTTATGTGTAATCATAAAAGTGAAATCAAATTTTATTTTAAATGAAATCACATTTTTTTCCCCCCACAAACTGTTCCATTTATGTGATAAACTTCTGTTTTGATTTTTTTTTTTTAATGACTAGTTATAAAGGCTTGTACAGATATGCATCTGTAAGCAAACTGGGAATAGGTTAGAGAACACAATTCCCTGGTGTAAAAAGCAAGGTTTAGCAGTAATGCTTTTAATCTGGACTTGTAGAGGATTCGGGAGCATCCATAGATCTGCTTCAGTAATTACCATACCCCAAGTGGCACTGGAAGAGACATTTGCCTAAAAACTTGATGTCTTCATTACACTGTTTACATTTTAATTAGAAACATGAAAATTAGTGATTCATACGGACAACTATAGTTTAAGTGGGCTTGCTCACCATCCAATAAATCAGAGGGGAAAAAAAAAGGAAGGGGGGGAAGGCAACCCCACAACCTGCATCTGCAAGCAACAAACCCTCTCAAACCTTACAGTTGTAATAAATAGTTTACTAGGAATCATTCATGGGAATAATGTGTCGGTATTAGAAGCTGGTTAAAATGTGTGTTTTATTTTATCAGAGATGAAATTTCCATGTGAATTAGCGACCGTAATTTTAAAGACAAAGCTACTTGCATGCAGTACTACGTGTATGTGAATGACGTGCATATAGGGTATACGTATGTAGCCTCTGTGTATGCGTATATATAAAATTGTAGCGGTATTAAGGGGGGCAATTGGTGCAGGAATATTTTGGCAGTGCTGCAGAGCACCATGCACGGCTGCAGAGAAGCCAGTTTAGCCTGTTTCAGTATGCCTCCATAAATACATGTAAACATTTGTATAGCTGCACACAGAGAGAGAGATATATACACAAACACACAGGTGCACGCACAGAGAGACAAGTAAGGACACGTCGGTAATTTCCCCCGGAATTTTGCATGTACCTGTCAGCACCAGTGGCCTAAACCCACTCCATGCAGGAGTGATGGGGAGAAGCAGCGGTGCCTGTCAGTGTCCCTGCCTGAGTCAGCAGCATGTCCAGTGCCTGCGCCGGGCGACAGTCACTCATCCAGCCCTGCCTCCCCGGGGGCCGCCGGCCTGCTCTGCGCCGAGGAGGATGGATGACCCCTCTGTCTGGCACGCTCCGGATCCCGGATCGCACCGCACCGGTGTGCGAGTTCAAATCGCTACTCCTAAAGGCAGAGCTGGGATTCCAGCTAATGACTCAGAGATACAGAGGGTCAATGCACTGGTGATCTGGAGTACTGAGCCATCGCGCCAGCTTAGTTGTACTTTTTTTTTTTTTTTTTCCCCCCCTTCTCCCTCCATAAGTCACTGTCTTACCCTCCGCATTTCCACCCCCATTCCCTTATGATAAAAGTGATGATATGCAAAATTGCATTTCTTCTTCTAAGAATACTTTATGGGTCATATTCCTTCGGATTTCAGTTTGGTCCGCTCGATTTAAAAAAAAATGTTTTGCTTGGGGGGGCATGGGGGAATTGTTTTCTACACTATTAACTTCATGTTACGTTAGTTCTATATAGGCTGTTTTGGGCATTATGCAAATAATATGTGGGTAACAAATTTCTTTGAATGAGTGAGCCTCAGTAGCAAGAAGTAAAAACTTGTTGGTTTAATATTAATGTCTTTTTCTTTAAGCAAAAATAAGGAAGTTTCCTTCTCCCTTGCTTTTTAATGGATTTCTTTTTGATGGAATCCTTGTGATTTGTAGGATAATCTCTTTCCAGAATTCTCATTCTGCATTCTGTTATTTTCTTTATATATATATATAAAAATTTACATATATATTTATAATTCTACCTGTGTACCTCACATTTTTAGACAGTACAGGATATACATCAGAATAAGCATTTTATAAAGATATTTCACATTTGCCAATATGAATTGTATTTTTGTTCTTTCAGCATTCAAGTGGTATTTCTGAGCCAGAGAATAAGTATATCTTGGTATATCTTGTGGCTATTTTAATGCTTACTGTAAGCATTTCACGTGCCAAAAATAAACAATAGTGTCTCTTTTTTGCATTAGTTTTGATGTTAAAATAATGTTTCAGTTTATGTCAACAACTTTCAGTTAATCTGAAGATTTGTTTTCCTTTTTCTTAATTTAAGTCTTTATCACAAGTTATTAGTATTGTCTCTAATTCCTGGTAATTTGGCAGCACTGCAATGAAGTAACTTGGGTGCACACTTTGTAGGGCGATTGACTTAAAGACGGTACTCTGTCTTCATTTGTTCTGGTTTTTCTTTTTTCTTTTTCTCTCTTTTTTTTTTTTTTTTTTTTTTTAAACCCGCCTTTTTGGGTCTAGGCTTGTTATAAATGCGACTAACCAGAACTGTCTACATCTGCAAAGACAGAAACATGCTGCTTGCTTGTACGTACTGCAAAATTCTAATAGTTCTGTGCTATCTGTTAAATTCAGTGTGCTTTTTGCATTGTGGCACGAAACAGTTGTGCTGTGAGGGAAGCTGGCTGCCTGCCAGCCATCGACTATGAAATCCCGGGTACCTGAGAGCTTATCAGTTCTTTTGCTTTGTAAAAGAAAAAGTGATGAAAATGTTGGTAAACTGCCATGAAGGTTTAAGGCTGCTGGAATAAGGAGCCGTGTAATCAGATTGGAAAATGGAGCTTGAGATTCTCTGCATGGGAAGCAGTCGCCTGTGGACCTACCGAGATGCTGTGCAAGTGCCCGAGCTGACCACTTTGTTAGCAAATCAGCTTGTTTGCTGCAGCAGCAGGGTGGAATAGGCTAGTCCTTGTGATGGTATGTAACACAAGTAATATCTCTTGCTTTGCACAATGTAATCAGCTTGCAATTAGCTCACTCTACATTAACCTTCTTGATATTTTTCCCTTTTGTAAGACTGTGCGCTTTAAACAATTAACTATAGAAAGTAATCCTTCAAGCAAATCAAAGCAATCCTTTAATTTTATCACCCTGCTGAAAAAGTATCAGGTGGTCAACTGGTCTTCATCAGCTGCTGGAAATTCTCAGGCTCACTGTAGCGTGGAGAGGTTCTTTAACCCATTCACATTTAGAAAAATGTCAAGATTTTCTATTTCTCACATAATATAATGCTGCATCATGAAGCCGCAATTGGAATTGTTTTAATGAAAAGCCTTGGGAGAGCCCTTTCCTATACAGACAGCTTTTACGCTTCTGTTTGTTTAGGCATTTCCATACACTACCTCTCAGAAAGCTTTGATGACACAGCCACTTGTACTCATAATTCCACTGCTTCACCTCCAGTGAACTTGATTCACTAAGGTTGGAGAGAACAAGGCTATCGTTGCTGATCTTGTGCGTTGCTTTTTAATCCTCTGAAATAAAAGCCAGATAATGGGAAAATTTGTGTGGTAGGCAAACTTCCTTTTAGGTAGGAGGGTAAAAGTTTTAATGCCATTTGTGGAAATGTGGAAGCTTGAAGTTTAGCTAAGGAAAATAAAACTTAATTCAAATTAAGAGTGCAGAACACTATCTGCCTTGCTGCTATTTGAATGGCTTACGCACCCAAAAGTTCCTTTGTCTATTTGATAGTTTTGGGGTTTATTACAGGCTTGAATTTTCCAGAGTCATCCTGTAAAACGTGTGATTATTTATACCTTGGTAATATAGTATAATAGGAATATGCCTGGTATTTCATGTAAAAGTTTGCTTCTGTTCAAATAATTGTTTGACATCCCTTGCTAATTTCTAAACTTAAATCACTCAACAGTTATGCTCACATGAATAGAGCAGTGAAATTAGTGACAAAAATGTTTACAAATAATAATGCTGTGCATGAGCCTTATTCATATTACATTCATTATATGAAAATAAATAGTGTGGGTGATTTAAGGCTGTAATGAACAAAGTGATCTGAAACTTCTGTCCAGATATTTTGTTTAGAAGACGTTGGAAATGGTCAGCAGCTGCTTTGCTGCCCCCCACAAAAAGTCATTTCAGTCATTTCATTGAATTCCAGTAGATCAGAGCAATAAACTGAATTTATAATATGTGATCCGCTTTTACCAATGATATCTGTGAAAGCAGTATCGACTGGCTGTGTTAAAGTCATCTTTTATCTCTCTTTGTAGAATGTGAGCATGTTTTGAAAATACAAAGCCAGATCCTACTAATCACACTACGTTTATCGTATTTTAATGTTGCCTTTGGCTTAGTTTTAATATGTATAAAAATTCTGGAATTTATGTGCACATCTGTTTTCTGTGTGCCCCAATTTAAAAAAAAATGCAAAAAAATAAATAAAAAAATAACCTGCATACATCTTATGCTGCAAAGATCTACTTTATATTCTTTTAGAGGACAAACTCCATTAGATATGCACTTACTGTACATTGGATTGTAAATCTTACAATTTAATGGTAATTCAGTGAGCAGTTATTGCTTCTGTGGCCTTTTTTCTTTCTTTTTTGTCCCATCTCACTTGTGAAATAGGGTTACCCTTTACAAGTGTCACATCCATAGATTCATCTTTTGTACTCTATAGTTGTTCCTAGTGCATCATTCTAAGTGAAAAGAAAAATAGGAAGCCAAAGCTACAGGAGGGGCATTGGGGGAGGGTGTCTATACATAGAAATACAGCATATAGCAGCAGAAAGACCAAGGCAGTTTAGCATCAATCTAACAGATTAAAATTTTGCTGTAAAGGTACATTTTCTTTAACCTCATTCTCATTCGTTTTTCCATACCACTGTAGCTGGCGTTTGAATTCCCAGGAAGCAGAAATGGTGTCTTAATGATACGAGCCTTTTTGCCTTGCTTACACTGTTAATACTCTTATCCCTTTTCTGATATGAAATACTTTTTGTAGAAACAATATACACATTTGTAAAGAAATTATAAAAGGATTCTCCTTTTGAAGATAATGAGTTCTCTTCAGGAACTGCAGGTTACGTGGAACACAAATGAGCTCTAAGTGGAGGGATTTAAAGTCCTGCTACAGCATTTAATTTCTTGAGGAAAGGAGTTCAGTTCAAGGTTAGCCTGTTATTGTGGCACTGGCAACTACTTCTCTCATTCCTGTTCTTCTGCCAGCAGTACCGCACAAAAGGCAGTCATTTTTATTTAATACGTAGGGAGGTATTAATCACTGCAGTGTTTTCTCACAAAAATTTGTCTTATCAAATTCATTGTTTCACCACTCATGACAATAATAGGTGTTTAATTACTCAATAAGAGCAGTTTATAGATTCCATTTTTCCTGTTTGCTGGACAAATGGTATTGATTTTGTACTTTGATGCAACATGAAACTGTATTAAACACAATTAGAATTCTAAGGCTGGCAATGTGTATCAGTTTTGGTAACTGAGCTCCTTGCTAAAGAACCTGCATCTTCCAAATTTTCACTACATTTAAATTCCCAGGAGAAGAAAAGATCTTTAAGGACACTCCTTTTGTTACAGGAGTTCTTGGTGTGTTTTTTCTTGTTTTTCACTAGTTTTTCACTAGCATTTATGATTGCCGCAAATTTTATATATTCAGGACAAATAGTTTATGTAATATTTTTTCAGATAATAATCCCTTACAGTGGTAATAAGTTGTGCACATTCTAACCTCCTCAACGATTTTACCATTGTCTCATCCTACCTTCATGCCATACTTACAAACAAGATTTCTTGTGTGAAAAATAAAAATGATGTTGTACCACAAGCTTGAGTTTGGACAGTAAAAATTTATGAGACTAGGGAAGACAGCAGACTTCTTTTCCTATTTTTCCTAGAGCTTTCAGTTTTCTTCAAAGGATGACTATTAAGACACATGTGGGTTTTTCTTTTCTTTCTTTTTTTCTTTCTTTCTTTTATTTTTAGTGGTGGTTATTATTCTACTGTCATTCATGGCATGTTATTGATATATCAATATCTGCATAGGCTTGAGCCCTTTCTTCAGGCAGGATTTTAGCTGATTTGCAAAAGTTGCACTGCCAAAATAATTGTTCAATGCTTCCTTTGTGGGTCAGTACATTTTTAATGACAATTCTTTTCTGCTACTGGTGCTTTTGTAACAATTTCCAATTGGGAGTGTTTAATGTTTTCTTATTTTGTGTTTGTTTTTGTTTACAAAGAGTCAGAATTAAAAAGCGTGAACTGAAGGTGAGCATACTCAAGTATCTATATCTGAATCAAGAAAAGAAGGATTCCTGTCAATGTGCATTCCACTGTACAAACTTGTTTAAGTAACCAAATCTTTATGATCTTTTGATGCTTGTTGGATTCAAGCTGCTAGGTAAATACATTAGATAAAATCTTTAGTGAACAATTCCTACTTTTTATTAGTTTTATTTCTAGGTTCTGCTTGGAGCCTATATTTTTCCTCATTTATCTCAGTTTGTGTATTTCTTGAAAATACAGACAGAATTTATGAAAAATATACCTTGATTGAATAATATTTTTGAAGACAACACGTCAGACAGATATCTATGTTAATTCTTCCTGCGTCTAAATGTTTTCAAAGTACAATTGAAATAGATAAGGGAAATGCAAGTACTTGAAACCTCTTTTGAATGGCATCTATAGGTGTGGTGTGTGCTTGTTGGGGAGCATGGTTAGTATCAGGAAACATACAACATTTAATCACCTGTTTTTAAAGGAAGCAGTATTTTTGGCCCCTCCTCTGGGAACCTGTTCATATTGCGTAATTTCACAAATGCATATTAACATGCTTACACTCATGTTTTTGTTATAATTTTTTCAAAACTTTTACAGAGTATTCCCCAAACTCTGAAAAGCTCCAATTCCTTATTTAAGCTTACTTTAAGAGCTTCAGTGGGACTACTCGTGACTAAACTTAAGGACATACTTAAGTGCTTTGCTGGGTCAAACTTTATACTGGGTGGACCTTCTTGTTTTTCCTTTCAGACAAATGATTTATTTCCTATCTGTTCTGAATAACTTGGGAACCAATGGCTCATTCCATTGTTTGTGTTTTAGGCGGTGGGTTAGGTGTTCTTCACTTTATGAAAATCAATACAAATTTCAATTACACAAACAGCAGGTAAAACATTAAAATTAAAAGGATGTAAGATGTACATTCTAATCTGTGGTGATGTCTCAGCTATCCAGATGTTATGGGAAAATTGAATAAATGTAAGTGGGATTCTGAATAATTGAATATATTGTTCTTATTTATTTGGATTACCGTAGCACTTAGAGGTCTCAACCAAGATGGTGACCTTGTTGTGCTGGTATTGTAAAAACATGTAGTGAGAGACTGTTCTGCGTCAGAGAGGTTACATTCTAAATAGCTGAGTCGGACAAAGGTTAATAGGGACACAAAGAGGCGCTGAAATGTGAAGAGACTTGCCCAAGGTCATATAGCAGGTCAGTAGCAGAGCCGCGAGTTAAGCCTACATCTCCGGATTCCTGTTGCAGTGTCCTATACACTAGATTGCCTCCCCAATGATTAAACTATCTGCCTTTAATAGCTATTGAGGGAAGTAATTGTCTTTGATTTAACAGGGAATTTTGGACAGTGACATTTGACTGTGTTTCTGCTTGGTTCTTGCCTGTCGTAGAAAACACAGAGATATTATTCGATAATATAGGAAAGAACATTAAAGCATGACTCTTATTTTGCCCTGCTTATTGCAAATTTAGTAAATACTTTCTGAGAGGTGGACACTATTTCATAGACGTTAGCTACAACTGCTGGTGTTTCTTGCTGTTTTACGCACATATTTTTGCTTGTCAGGTGTAGCATACAAAATCAGAGGTAGGGCTAACCACCTTGATTGGCTCTCAGGGAATAATGTTTTAATTACTTTGGCCAAGCCATTCTGAAGCCTGTATCCTCCTTATGACAGTTCACTTCAGAAGCTACACTGCTTCATTTCAGTAACTTTATTACCATTTGGCTCAGAGATTGCTATTTCGCCTTGGCCACAGATTTCATCAGTTGCCCGGTTCACCTTTGTCCACACTATACTTGTGAAATGACCTGCTCCTTTAGTGCTTGTCAATAGTAAATTGCTGCATCCTCAGTGTCCAGGCTGAAGCACAGTAAAGAACACAACTCTTTATTAAATTACTGGATTTTACACTTAATTTTTTTGGATTAAAGCTGAATGTGAAAAGTCTTAATTACCATTTAATACCAAGTAATTAAAGCACTGGCCAGGGTCAACTATATAAAGCACATCAGTTTGAACTGCCACCTGATTAATAGGCTTGGTGATATAAAAAGTTCAGCACAAAAGCATGCTCTGCCAGGGTCACTGCTTTAATAGCTGTGGAAAGTGCAGTTTTTGCTGTAATTCTGTTCTAACAATTGGATCAAAATAATAATTTGTGAGGTGTTCATGGTTGGCTTCTCCAGTGTGACGTCAGGCGAATTATTTGAATTTGACGTCAGTTAAATTGGTTTTGTGGGATATATTGATGAGCAAACTGGTTTGGCTCAGATATTTTCTAAATTTCATTTACATTCCTCAAAGTGAACCATCAAGTATAATTTTTTTTCCAGCCTTCTCTGCCAGATGAGACTTAAGTTTAGGGAAGGGTAGAAGATATAATGTGCATCAGTTGTGTGTCTATATTTTCATCTGTTTACATACGTACAATCATTGATTTATTGTAGCTCAGGTGCTGTATGCACGTAGGTGTGTGTTTGCGTGTAAGTGTGTTTGGGAGTGTGTGCACACAGGGCTATACTGAATAGTTGGCTTAATAGCTGTGTTTTTATATCCCTATATATATATACATATATCTCTCCCCATATTGTATTCTGTTATGAATGCTTTTCCTGAGCCATGCTTAGCCCCAGAGGCTCTGGCTGCAGGATCATTTGAAAATTGTGCTGTGTTCACATTTGATATAGCAAGGTTTTGGTTTGTTTTTTAAACACTTAACTGTTTATTGATAGGGCCTGGGCAAACTGCCGCACCTTCAGAGGACTCAATTAGCTTTCGCTGGGCTCGGTGTGCGTGCAGCAGGCAGCCCATGCATTAACAATTGCAGGATGGGAGCCATAATGATTTTCACCTACTGACGGCTCCATGAGCATTAATTTTGACAACACCCTACAAAGTAGGTAAGCGTGGTTATCCCCACTTTATTATGGAGGCCTCAAGAGGAAACATGAAAGCCTTGATCCCACTGATAAGTGTTCATGTGCTTAGCTCTAAACATGTAGGCAGACCTATGTATTTGAGTGAGAGCGCCTTTTTCAGCAAAGTTAAGGACTTTTTCTAAAGTCCTTAAATTTTCTAGAAAGAGCAGAAGATTCCCATAGGTTTTGGGTCTGGAATACTTGGTTCTGGCTTTGTTCGTTGTACTTCAGCACCACTTTCAAATAAACTTACAAATACTGTTTTTTATTATTTACTACAATGATTACTTAATACATAATAGCAAGGGTGTCAGCTCTCATATTTCCAGTGAAGATTGCTGAGAGTTTTGTGAGTTATTTGCTGTAAATTCACTTCAGTTTTGATGTCAACGTGGATCAGGTGTTTTACTTTTTTTTGTTATTGAACGTATTGTTTGCTATTGTTGTTGAATGAATGAATTTTATTGGTTTTGAATGCAAATTTTGCTTTCACCTGTGCTCTGTATAGTTACAGCACACAAGGTCTTTAGCTGAGATTTGGGTCTCTCTGTACTGGATGCCCCACTTCTCTGTAAGAGCATGTGTGAAGAGGATGCAGTTAAAGGCAACAGAGATGAAGTCAGGAGAAACAGTTCTCTTGACTTTTATTACAACCTTGTTTGAAAGCCATGGCTGCGACAGTTCGCCCAGCCATGAAAGGGGCCAATGTGCTTTTCCTCCAGCCTGGCTGGAGGTGAACTCCCCACCCCTCTAAGCAAGCCAAAATTTCCTTGAGGGCACTTCTTGGCAGAGCAGCCCTTGGGCTCCCTTGCTGCCCCCTGCTCCGGTACTCTCTTGGGCACGGGCTGCTGGCGCTGGAGCCTGCGTGTGGGTTTTGGGGGGAGCTGGGATTCGTTTCATCCCATCCTCTGGCCTGAGCCGCAGGAGTTGGTTTGCGTCCAGCTCTACAAATGGAGCACTGCATGGGTAGCGCAGGACCATATTGCAAATGGTGCCGTGTGGGGCTGGCGCAGTTGCCGCTGAGCTCCTGTTCCTTTCTCTCCGGATGCTCGTAAAGCTCTCCTTTAATTTGACAGTTGCGGAGTGCACGTTTTAAATAATAAATGGGAAATCCGACTTCCACTCTGGTTTTTGGCATTTGCTCATGATCTGCTTCTGTTAAGGATAAATATCTCCTGCTAGATGGGAATGAACACACTGATGTATGTTCACAGGCTCTGAGATAGTGTTCAAAGCAGTTACAGGTTGTTTTATCAACCATATGCCTTTCAGTTTTACTCCTAAAACAGGGCCAGCACAGCAATCAATTGAAACTTCAATTGTCAGAGTATTTCAGGTTCTGATAAATAGACACAGCAAGCCTAGCTATTTTTTAATATTCCTACTATGATGAAATAAGTTTAGCTGAATTCTTCCAGAGAGATGAACAATTTCAGCATACTGAGCAAGGAAAAGGGAACCTTGCGATGCTAAGTAAGTGTTTCACTGATTAAACTATAGAAATTATGCCTCCGGCTGTGCTGTAGTTGGAACCTCCTATAAAACTGTGTTCTTTTCATAATATAGCTGATAGACACAAGGCAATATCAAAATGTCAGTAATTCAAATTTAGGCATTCATAAACACATTTCCAAAAGTGTTGCCCTATTTTGCAGGTGGGAAAATAGAGGCGGAGAAAAGTTGCTTGAGAAGCACTGTGATCTAGCAGACAGTGACTCTTGTGGTAGTCACATGGGATTAATGAAGCTCCAAGGTTAAACTGTAAAAGGGTTAAATTTTGAAAAGGTAGTGGGGCCAAAAAAGAAAGGATTTATTAGTGTATTTGAAATAGTTTTCAGTTCAGTCAGTAGCAGATTGATGACAATAACATCAGCTTTCTTTTTTAAACTGGATCTAGGCTTCCAAAGCATTTTCCTATCCTCTGGTAGAATCTGTTGGAAATCTGTCCGCAGAACTTCAGATCATCATGGCTGAAAAACCTGGACCACAAAAATTGGTGTGATGATAAAAAGAACCATTGTTTTCAGAGTCCCTTGTTCCAAGACTTAGTTTGACAAGTTCAAAACAGCCCTCCCGTGAATACATGACAGAACTCTGAAAAATTAGAGTTCAAGTTCTCTGTCTTGAAATATGCTGGTTCTTTATTCTCAGAGATTTAAAAAGCTAGCCACTAGCTTAAAATTGCTCACTCACTCGTAGAGAACACTTTTAATAGTAGCATATGTGTGAAAATGCTCTGTAGAGCCTCCCCCCCTCCATACAAACAGAACTAAATAAACAGCAGCAGGGTGGGTTTTGATTTTGTGGTTTTATGTTCTGGAAAACTCTCCAGTGGACAGACTAACTATATGACATTTTAGCCTGTTCTGAGGAGGCGAAGGTTAGTAACTGGAAGAAAAAAAAGAGAATATGATAAAGGTTGATACCCAATCTAAATAAATATTTGAATGCTCTTTGACAATTACAGCCTGTCGAATTTTTCAATGTACGAACCTATTCCATACAAAGGAAGGTGCTGAGTGCAGACATATTTCCATTGAGTGAAGTGAGTACATCTCAATTCTGATACCTGCTTGGCACAGTTAAAAAAAAAGAAAGAAGAAAGAGTTTGACGAACAAAACAGAATTGTTTGGTTCTATTAAGAAATGTCACCGTTTATCTAAGTAAAACTGTTAAGCCATAACCTGTATCTTTTCTTTCACCTTGGTGTATGTCTAGGGTAAAGGTTCAAACCAATCCTTTTCATGTACATAATCATGGGCTGCAATTAATCACAATCTAGTTCTTTTAAAAAGAATCCATTAAGAAATCATACCAGTTGAACACCCACTAAAGTAGAAAATCTGATGCATTAAGAGTTACAGGCTTGCCATGTGAAGTTTGTGTAGCATTTAACAACACTTAGAAGAACATTAAGAGTAACTTATGTGTTATTCACAGGAATGAAAATTAGAGGGAAAAAATAATACAACTAAACCAAGCCTGTGTCCTTCTCAGTAGGAGAGAACATTGATTGTCACTGTGCAGCAAGAAAGCATTTGCATGATCTTATGGCAAAATGGAGGATGTTAAAGTACTGGTTTACTAACTCGAAAGTGACCACACGATACTGCAAACCAGTTGTTAATATGGAAAAATTGGTTGTCTTCCATTAAAAGAATACAAAATAAACAACAAAAAAAAGTAATTTGCTGTCCTGGAGGGAGATAAACTGGGTCTAAATAAGTTACCTGAGTTCTTGCATAGTATTGCAGCTGCCACAAAGCAGCCCTGGTAGGCTGCTCACTAAAGCATTGGGCAGTTGAGGCACATCAGCCATTTCAGGTACCTAAACAGTGGGTGAACCGACCAGGAATCTGGTATCTGGAGGACTTAAGTGAGGTAGGAACATATATCTGAAATAAAAAAATATGTTTGCAAGCATGATGCCCATAGGAAGAAACATGCGAGCTTAGATTGAAGACCTGCCTAACTATCTGTCTCTTGGCAGAGGTCAATAGTGGATGGTAGAGAAGAGAGTGAGATCCCACAAGTGCGGAGCTACACAGGAGCTGTGGGCATTGCGGCAGGAGTGTGTGCCCACGCTGCCAGAGGCACTGCGGGACTGGACTGCAATGCTCAGCGGAGTGTTTAGTTTCCAAAGGGATGTAACTCTGTTTGCACTGTGTAAATCCATTGAATGAGAAATAAGAAAGTTTTAACTGATTGCTGTCATGTCTAGCCATTGAAGCAGATTTAGGGAGGGCTTTTTTTATACAGCAGACAATTGTTAGTTATTAGCTGGAAATATGCTAATGAATCTAATAGGAATAAAATAAGAAAGGATTCCATAGAAATTGCTCAAACTATCACTCTTAGTAGGCAGTGATAATCCTTCTGTAGATTTTTTTAATCACTCTATCAACTTCTGGGGAAGTAATATTTTTCCCCTGTCAAATTTCATAGATTGAAAATGTCTTAAAATTGTAATTTCCAGTAAATTTATGTAGAGATTTTCATAGGAATACATATGCTGCTGCGAGTACTGAATTAGAAAGGTTTTGAAAGGAAATAATTATAAAAGTAGAACCTTCCAAGACACAATCTTCATGGAATCACTCAGTGGGAAGAGTCTTACTTGTGGTACCTCCAAAAAAGTTCTGCCAGAAAGAAATATGGTATTTAAGACAGAGATAAGAGAATGGTAGACTTTATTATCTGGAAAAAAAAAAAATCGTTTTTTTGACTGGCTCACAAAGTACAACTGCTGTGGTGGAAGGAGGGAGAGCCGCTGTATCCTAGCGATACCTAATGACAGTTAGGAATGGCCGAGGAACGTAGGCAAAGGCTTTGCAATGGTTGTCCTTGGTCCGAAAGGCCCTGTGGGCCTGCTCATGGAGCACTTGACAGGGAGTCAGATCCTGGGGTTGTGTTCCTGGAGCTACAGGAGAGTGGCTGTGGGACACTGTGTTTGTCTGCATCTTCTGGAGGTCCACCTCTGCATCATCCTCTCCCTGTCATCAGACTCCTCTATGCCTTTTACTGGGTAATGGTGGTGGTGGTTGTGGTCAACTTCTGGAGGCAGAGGGGCAGCAAATGCAGTTTTATTATGTTTATAAGAGTTGTACCTTTGCTAAGTCAATAGTAGTTGGAGAGAGAACTGGAAAAAAATGTATGACTGGGGGAAACTACCATGAGTTTAAGTTGCTTTTGCATCATTTAAATTGCTTTTGCATCGTTTGCAGGATAGCTTTTCAGTAGCAATCTTTGTGTTGCTTATACACTAAAAGCCTCATTCAAGAAAACCATATTTAGGTTTTAAGTACATGGTTTTAAGTACATAAATAAGTTTCAACTTTTTTTAATTGAGATGCTCCCTGAGATGGATCCTAGCCATGTTAATAATTTGGTTTTAACACATCTGGTGTAGAGTACTTAGGGAAGGCTTTTTAGGGAAAAATCTCTTTTTCTTTTTCTTTTTCTTTTTTTTTTTTTTTCTTTTGACTTATTAGGCCAGGTCATGTAGTTAGGAAAAAGCAGACAAGTTTTCAGCACTGCGAACCTTCCTTTAGGTAAATACATCAAGTTATTTGAAATCTCTCATCTTAAAATGAAAGTATTTGTGTCAAGTGTGAAGTCAAGTGCTTTGAAAGTCATCAGAATGTGAAATAATAAACTTACATGTAAAACTACTAATGAGAAACAAAACATTTTCAGTAGCTCTTAAATGCGTTATGGAAATGTTGAAGAATATTCCCTAATATCATGTTGCTGTGCCTTACATTTTCAGGTACACTGCAATCATTAAATCCTGAGAATTGGCTCCAAATACATCAAAATTAGGAACTCCTTTGCACAACTTTCATGTTCAACTCTTCTTACAAGTTGGTAATTAGAGTACTTAACTCTCCGTTTGTTAAAAAACGCTATTTTTTTAACAATTACAAAAATACTAAAGCAGATCAAGCGGTTATTTTGACAAACAGCTTGAAACATTCTTGCCTAAATTCCACAAATAAAAAAGCCAACTAAATAATCACCCCGAGCAGATTTTCACAGGGACCTCAGTCAACCTTTATAAAGGATAATTACACTGGTGTTTTGACATGGGGCAAAGGAAATGATAAAATTAGGGCATAAGAGACACTATTCTTATTTTAAGAAGGTAGTAGAATAATTGGTAAGGGATTTTTATTGCCATTTTATTATACAGAGGGGGTTTTTTACTTTCACATGGTTGGGTAATTTTTTTCAGACTCTTAAGCCTTGTGTTTACTGGCACAAATCTGGGCAGAGTGGGTAAGAAACTGCATTCAATGAGATCTCCCGATGTATTAATAGTACCTTTTTGAAGTTGTGGATGTTTGTGTGTGTTTTAACTCTGCAGCTTCCATCATCTCCTCTCTCACTAACTCTCTCCCTGTGCCTTGTGTCTGGTAGATGAAGAACATCCATTTAAATACTGCCAGCACTTTACAAGTTACTACGTTAAAGTAAGGACTGTGAACCATTGGCTGGGGTAGGTCCATCTCGCTGATGCCTTTTGAGGCATTGGAGTGAAATACTGGGTTACAGGGCTCTTCTGATGTACCCAGATCAGAATCAGCCCATGAATCACATAGGCTAAATTGTCTACACAAAGTACATTGCCCCATATCGTCTACATAATGTTGTGTTGTAGAAGTAAAAGTACATTTGGCATTTCATAATTTCTTCTTCTTTTATATGTCTGTAAATACAGGGCAAAACTGAATTTTTCAGTTTTGTACTTCCTTAATTTGACTGTTTCTATTGAGTGAAATTTCAGAATTAAAACGGCGATGCTGCAAACGTCTTACAGTCCTGAACTTCTTTCCCAGCGTTGCTGTTAACACTTGTGTTCCGTACCGCGCCATCATCTCATGAGATCTAAAGACTGGGTTGCAGCAGCAAGGGCAAGCATCAGTACAGTTGGTACAGAACTGGAATTTTAAAACAAAGTAACAAACATTCGTTACATTTTGCCACATTTATTTGGCAGTTTTAATTTTTTCAAAAGACTTTTTTTTTTTTTTTTAAATGTGATTGCTTTCAATGGGTTTTGTTTTCTTGGCTTTCTTGTACTTTTTGCAACCAGAGATTAAGAAGGAATTTAACTCTTCTAGATTCAATGTCTGTCCTGGGAACAATGTAAACCTATGTGCTAAAGGAGAGTTTCACTGTTAGGGAATAACTGTGTAAACAATAAATATGCAAGTAAGGGAGTCACTCTGTGGGACATTTAGCTGTTGCCTTACCTTCTTTGCCAAAGATTATTTAAAAAATAAAAATAAGAAAAAGAAAATTTTTCATTTAATCTTGCTTGCACTTTTCCAGGCCCACTGTGATTAATTTAAAACACTTAGAAATTATTTTGAAAGGAGTTGTTCTGTGCAAAATACAGGCATGAATTCATAGTTTTGTTTTGGTTTTTTTTTCAGGATTTGTTTGACAGAATTTCACCTAACGCTCTATCCAAACCAGCAAGCTGCACTTAGTTTCAGCCCCAAATTACATCGTTCGACCCCAGTAGAAGTTTCCTCCATTTCAACAAATCGAGCCCCAGTTTGTGTGACAGTGGATAGATGAGGTGAGCTGATGAGGGTCTGGGAGGCATTGCAATCAGAGTGGCAGGTGAGGCAGCTCTCAGTGAATGGATTTGAAGGACTAAATGTGAGGGTTTAGAAACAGAGGAATTGCCAGAGTGGATTACAGCCAAAGTCCGTAATGAAAATATCTTAAATTTGTCAGTAGCTGTCAGAAAACACATTAGAAAAAGGTGTATGAAAATCATAGTAACAATCAAAAACAAGCTGAGTGAGAAGAATTGTATCAATTAAGTCTAGATCTGTTTTACAAAATCTGTGCTTCCTAAAGTTTTCTTCTGGTAATCTTAACCCAAGGCAGTTTATCTTGGTATAATTGAATTGCACACACATCATCAGACTGGTATGAGTTTTCTTTTCTTCCCCCCCCCCCCCCCCCCCCCCAGCTGTGGATTAATGCAATTAGACAATGCGTTCCCTGTAAACTATGAGTTACTCTCAGTATCTACTGGCTGATAAGATGAAGAGCAAAGACTATTTTTATTGTAATCAAACAGCTTAATTGAGTTTGGGACATTTGTTTTTGGTTAGATATAGTGGCAGGATAAAATTGTAGAGAAAGCTGAACCTGCCTGTACTAAAATTTGCTCTCAATATGGACACTCTTACAAGGACTGGATAGCTACAGAGGACTCACTTATAAGTTACAAATATACACGATTCATTTCAATTGGTCTTTTAAGTCTCTAAAATTATATTTGTCCTCTTGCTGCACTGTTTTTGCCAGTGTAAAGATCATAGATTTTATTTGATTATATTTTGGTAATCTGTTAAATGAGACTGGGTCACCTTGCACCATGCAACATTTCACTTCACTGCTAAAACTTAATGCCATCTTTTTATCTTTCACTGAGTGGATGTCAGAGGACATAACGTTAATATACGACAGGCATCTCTAATATTTCATGAATGGCCTTTAAAAAAACCTCAAAAAAACAAACCTAGGAATTAAAAATTGACTCTAGGCTAGTGAATTTAGTCACCTTTCTCAAATGTTGAATGGTTTTCCATTTATGTATCTCATCTGTTACAAGACCTATTCTTTGTCAGGCAAGCCTATTAAAAAGCACAGGTGGCTTCCTCAGGTTGAATGTATTGCTTTTCTCTTGGGGTTGGGGGATGGAGAGATTTCCATGAAAAAGTGGTCAAGAACTGAAGATAATACCCCAAAATAAAGCTGGTAGCTTTTCAGTGGGTTAGAGTTCACTATGAAAAACTGGGAGGCCTGGGATTTTGTGCTTCTTTGTAATTTTTTTGTTTACCTCACTTTCTGTGCCTTAAAAAGTAGGCTATACTTTCCAGCTCGATAGGGATGTCAGGTAGGTTAAATCAAGATCTTATAAAGTGTTCTAAAAAAGTGCATACTATTAGTAAATTATGGGGGCTTTGCCTCCATTTTCTATATACTGCATTTATCAAATGTACTATTCTGAAATCATGTGGCAGTATATACAGGTGTGGATAGCTATGTGTACATTTATATTTTTTTTATGTTATATGTCTAAATATTTATTTAGAGATCTCAGAATGTTGGGTTAGATACAGCTTTTTGTAGCAATATTCCTGCATGCTAATTTTTATATATGGTAGAAGATACATAATGCTTACTGCTAAAACATATGAGGAGGATGCAATTTTTGCATTCTCTGGTACTTAAGGGTAGGAGAACTCTAGTTAAACTTCTGAACATTACAAATGTCAATGTCTAATCCTTCATTGGACTAATTGTGCCATTAGATTAAAGCATAAGAGAGAGGGGGATGGCTATGGTGGTGTGCAGGACTTATCCATGAGCTGAAATAATCATGAAATAGTCGGGGTGATGTAGTGAGAGGATGTATTCATGTTTCACTTCTGAATATTCATGTCTAAAACTGGATTAAGCTACTAGTGAAACCTGGTATCTAATTTATATGTAGTAGTTTCGGAAAACAAGAGTCAAGAGACCTCTAAGATCATCAGTCCAGTCATCTGTTATTGCCGATACCATGTCATATAATCTCTTCCCTAAATTTGTTGAGTTCCTTAAATTTATGGAGCTCCATGCTTAGCATTGATTATCTCCACAAAATTGATATTTTATTTGGCAAAAATCAGTGTTAATAAGTTCACCTATATTAGCATAGTAGAATTTTAGAAATTACTTGCTAGACATACCAGCCAGATAAACAGTTTGGTAGAGTTAATTCATTCCTAGTTTCTAAAATAAGTGTGCAAAGAGCTGTCAGCAGTCTCTTCCCTCCCCGCAGTTCTGCTGTCTTTTAAGTACAGAACAAATGCAGATCTGCCCTCAGCGTTGGCATCCCCCCTGGAATTAGGTGGTTTTAGCAGACTCCTCGATTACTTTATAAAATGTTGGCTAAGATAGGTGGCTTTCCAGACAGATTTTGTGAACTAATATTGACCTTTACCATAATCAAATGACACTGTTAAATTTCCTCAGCCCTTTAGACTCAATAACTGTGTTTTGTTTGTTTTGTTTATTAATGTGGGTTCTTTTTAATTCACATATGCAAATGTAAAAATCTATCACCGTATGACAGTATGTAGATTTGTGGCAGTCCCAAGAGGACCTTGGCTCCATAAACCAGTGGCTTTATTATGTAATGCTGCATAAATGCTGTATTTTCATCTGTGACAGATAGAATCTTGAACCTGTATTTTTCATGTTACTTAACTGTTTCAGAACATCATGTGTGAGAGAACACATCAAAATGGAAATTGCTTCTACAGAGGCAGCAATAAATATTGGTTGGGAATATTGCATTGTTGGGCTCCATGTGTTTTAGGATGTTCTCAATTCTCTTGCTCTAATCAACACTGTAAATACATGCTGCATTTCCTGGTCATCCATTTGTTGGATTAACAATTTGGTCCTTGCAGTTTCTACCATACATTTTGATTCTTTACTGTATATAGTCACGGTTATTTAAGAGCATCCCCTAACAAAATTACTCTAAAACCTCCTGTCTTGTCCAGCTATTCAAAGAAAGGCAAATTATGCAAATTCTGTGCATTATATGTGGGGTTAACTAGTAGTTATCTGAAGATTACTAGTTAAAAAGCTGAGAAAAATCCTTACATTGATGCAAAACTCTGTATCCCTGTGACAGACAGAAATTTGCCATCTTATCATTTAAATATTGGGAAGGGTTGTGTTTTGTTTTATTTTAAAATAAGGTACTTACTGTATAACCTCCAGCAGAGATTAAAATAGTTTATATTTTAGTGCATTATTGAAATACATAAATATTTGCAGTGATATATGATGTAAAAAAAAAAAAAGAGCAAAGGGCAAATATGTCTGATTCTGACAATTTTGTGCAGGAGTTTTTAGACAAAGTTGTTGGCATATTGCTTCTATTGAATATTCCCTTAAAGGATTTTGCTTAAGTCATTTCTCCTTTAAAGTCTTTATAAACATGTAGTTCATGTCCCATTTTTTATCTACTCTCTGCTTTATGCCATTGAGTTAAAATAGAATCAATCATAGTTCCCCACCTTGTCTTTCAAGTGAGCATAGTACTGTGATGGCCACGTACCTTATTTAGTTTTAGGGCCCTTTATTGTGTCGGTGATACCACTGTGTTTCCTGTGGAGCCTGAGTACTCTTATGAATGACTTTCCAGCACCAGACGTAGTATATACCAATTTTCTATTGTATACTTTCCTCTGTGGATCAATATGGATTTTAATTAACAACCTAACAAAATTATAGTTATGCTCAAAGGTCTCTCTCCCCTTGTATCTTGCCAGGAACTTGGTCTTCAGCAAGTTCCTATCATACTAGACATTGTCAAGAACAGACATAATTGAAATCCCTTTTCATTTATCCTGAGGCAGACACTTTTCTTTTCTTTCTTTCCTCTTCAGTAGATATGCACAGAAGTTTGCTAACTGGGGGGATGGAGCTGCAAGCCTACTATAAACATCAAAGGTGACTTGATACAGAGATTCTTGGAAGAAGTTTCCACCATACTTGGAGTGTCGTGACACTGTTTTATTCAAATGCTTTTCCACATTGCATTACATTAATAACCTCCTTGCAGGTTTTTTGGCAGATGAGGAGAAAGGGAGGCCTTCAGTAGAAAGTTGGATGATGATTTTGAATGAATGAGGATGAAGATGAACTCTTAGCCTTAAAGCTTATATGAGGTAGTCAGAACATGAAGAGCCGTGAAGTAGGTCAGTACTTTTGCCTTCTTTTTACATCAGTTGTTCTGCAGAACTGCATTTACAAATGTTTAGCTTATATTCACACATAGCACTGATATTTCTGTCTCCTCCTTGACTGTACACTATCCTAGATTATTTTCTGTTGTTTTGTCCCTTCTGTCATGTAGCTTTTGAAATCTCTTGTGCTAATAAGCATCTGATAGATCTCACCAGGAGTCTTGGCTTCATCTTTAGTCTTCCTTCATTCTAACAATTCTGCCTACGGTACATACTGTTCACAGGGTAGATCTCACATATTGCTGTTCAGCTGCCAGGCTCTTGAGTAATAAACCCTGCATTTCATTTCTGAATTAGTGTAAATTATTATTTTAGGAGTGTTCTTCCCCTGACAGAAGACAGAGTCCAATGCCACATCCTTGACCACGGCTGAAGAGTGCACAGCAGCCTGGGAAACGAGTTTGTCACTGATCACTCGGTTTCTTAGGATGCTTGCCAAAAATATGCTTTATCTGAGCATTTCTTCTTGAGGTGGAAGAGCTTTATAGTGCTCCGTCTGGTTCTTTTGTATGGGATTTAGAAACTTGGCCATTTAGTCCGCAATGCTATTTCTTTCCAAGGTTCTGTAACAATACTGCTAAAAAAGCAAGTTAGCATTCAACACAATTTCAAATTATATGCAACCAGCCTAATAGTGAATTTTATTACTTAATCCATTTAGACGTTGAGATGTTTTGCACTGTTACGTAGACTTAAGAAGTTGAATCCAGTATTAATCAAAGCCAGAAAGCTCGTTTTCTCTGACTGGATTGAGTTTTGATGTTCAGTTGTCTAAATACTGCATTATTGTTACTTGCCCAAGGTTCCTTAAGGCAAAAAGGTAAATTTTATGCCTCTTATCTTTTTCCTTTCTGAAACTGAAATAGGGTGCCCTATTCCTCCCATGGTATAGTACCCAGCAATCCCAGAATGATAATTTGCATCCTTTAAGGCTTGCAACTATTGTTTCCCACTGTGAACGCACAGATAACACTATATGCAGTGGCAATGGGAAGGAACCCCAAATGTTATTAATATCATATATACATTATCCATTAATTTCTTTCTATGTACGTTCTCTGGTAGCACTTTAAAAATTACCACCACTTGCCAGCATTGATTAAAGAAAGTAGTGATACTGCTGTGTTATGACATGGGTTGGAATCTAACTAGGCACCTTTTTCAGCATCTGCATTATTATTGTCCACTAAATCCATTAGATTTGAGGATAAAACTTTTGGATCACTCCATTACTTAGAACAACTTATACGTTTGCTTAATAAGTTGTCCTTTATCAGATATTACTGTCAGCTGTGCTGTATCTAGTACAGATACTGCATATACACCATCACCAGCTTAGATGTCATTTTATTAGGAGCTGCTGTCGCAGCAAAATGAGAATATGAATCTAAAGAAGTGTATTTTTTTTCCAAGCAACGTAAACAAATCTATCCTACTTAGAGCTGCAGTGTCAATATTTTGTACTGCCTGTGTTGACTTATTCATTGTGGTTTTTGGCATATAGGACAACTCTGAAGATTCCATTTCTGGCCTTTCATTTTAGGCCAGTTCAGGGTATTTCCAGCCTCTTATCTTAGATATTTTTTCAGCCCTTTAATAATTTTCATATATACTTAAATGTACATTCTGAAATACCTTAGAAATTCCTGTATATTTAAACATAGTCCCATGTTGCACTGAAAATTCACTCCTTGGTGATACAGGGAGTGGGTACTCCAGTAAGTTTGACCTCAGCTTGCAGATCTTTCACTGATTGCTGAAAAAGAAAAAACGTATATCTACGTGGGAAGGAAGGAAAGTTTGCTGAGCATTTTTAGCAAAGGACAGAGATAGCTTAAGATCCATTTTAGTCAGTGCTGGGTTCCTTTCAATACCAAAATGTCTTAAAGACTTATTCAATGTGTACTTTTTAGCTTTATTAGTGCTCAGGATATTTGTATGTTTAAATGATACCATTGTATGATCATTATGCCAGTAATATTCTCACTCACACACCTGTAGAAAATATAAAGGGTTTCTGATGCAAATCCTAACAAAGAGATGACACATGGATTGACTTGTCGAAGATTTTCATTAGAAACGCTTTGCTCAGGTGTAAATCAGCAACTGGTTTAGATGTAATGTTCTTTACATATGTTCCTCATTCCTAAGCTCATTCCACAGCATCATTATACCTTCTGTTTGTCTGGTAGAGCCAGTCAATGATAGCCTCACCATGAAATCAGCTTTTTCAGTTAACTTCTTGCCTAGATTTGTTGCTTCCACTCTCTAGAATGTACATGTTTGCTAAGCTTTAGCCTTCAAAAATTCTGGTTCTTGCTCAGAACTTTCTGGCCATGCTCTCTTGCTTTTCACCCCACTCCAGTTCAAAATGGTATTACCCAAATAAAACTTAGGTTTTACTTGGTATTATCCAAGTAAAACTTGGGTTTGGGAAACCCCCATACTTGTTTTCTTATTCAGTAAGGTATTTGCAAAAAAATTAATTCTCAGGCCATAACTGGCGCCATAACTGGTTTTATTAACATAAATATAAAACCCCAACTTTTATGTCATCAAAGTTGTCTGGTTGAAGAAAGTGCCAAAAAAAAAAAATTATTTTACAAAGGTGTTCGCTGCTTCTGTGAATAATTCTTCTTTGCTAGTGGCACTACTGTCATTTCTTTGTCCCTACCATACACGCTCTGTGGGTTCTTGCTGATTGTCTGCAAAATGATGCAATTGTTGCCTTTTTTTCCCTGTATGTTAACCTGTGTATTTCCACATGATAGTTGTCAAAGCAGGTACAACTCCAAGAGGTGTTTTTGTTAAATTCCAGTTTGAAATCTGTATACTGTTCTGGCCAATGCTTCTTGTAACATTTCTTGTAATATTTTGAATTCTTTCTAATGTTGAAAGGTTATTGACTTCTGTAATTATCCATCCTTTCCATCAGACAATTCTTACCTTCGGTAATGTCCACTAAACTGCATGGTTGCCTCTTTCAATCCAAGATCAATTCTAAATCCACTTCTCTCTAGTTTCAGTTTGAACAGTTATGTCACTTGTTTATGGCACGAGTGTAGTGTTCTTCAAATTCTGGAATAACTTAATAGCTACCTTCAACTGAATTTATTGAAAACTGATATGTGCCTCCTGTGCTTCAGAGATAGTTGTTATCTAAAGCACCTGACTACCTTTCTCTTTTGCTAGCACCTTTGTCCTGCAGATACAGAATTTTACTCTTATTTGCTATTTTGGGAAGTAGAAGTTGGTTGGGCACCATATTTGCTCTATTTATTTTTGGGGGTGTTTTACTTATCTTCCTCTCGCTCCTGTATGACAAAGCGCGCAGTGAGACTTCATCGCCTGACATGGACATGAGATCTCCTCTTTATTCTATACCTTTCTCCAAAATGAAAGCTCCTCAGCACTCCTGCAGATAACCTGTTTGAAGGGACAGATTAAAGACACAAGGAAGGACAGCACAAAGGTGAATGCCGTGGTATCACTATTTGTCTGTACTCTTATCACCTCTTGTAAGCCTATTATCATTGTCTCAGTAGTCCAGTGGCAATGTTGGCATGTGAGGGAAAGTTTCTATTAGTTTCTGTCTTTCCCTAATGGTAGCCCGCCACAGTAGCAGCAAAAGTTATTTTGCTGGCTTAGCTTCACCCAAAGGTCTTTGCTTTAATTAGATCACCCACCTGTCACTGATTCTGTAGACCTTAAGGTCTACAGAATTATCTGGCAAAACGTGGGCATGAAGGATGGGTCTAGGTCTAAGCATGTTGAATATTATTCTGTACAATCCTGCTGTTACTTAATATGGTCCCAACACCAGTGCTTGTGTGGCTAGGTACAAGATCTTTCTTCAGCTTATCTGGAAAAAAAGTATTTAAAGTGGATCCTGAGTACTGAGGTTATGTTGCTGGTACTTTGTTAATCAAAATCCCTCAGTTTACAGAGAAATCATGTGCAAAATTTCAGATAGGAATTAAGTTAGCAGTTGTAATACTAGAGAATCCTTCTTGTATATATATTTTTAATTGTTTCAGTTACAAATCCTAAAGTGCACATGCTAGATTTAATACAAATTACTTCAGAGATGTTTTTTAAGAGGTTTTTCTCAAAAGATCTCCCCTCTGCCCTAATCACAATTCTTCTGATGCCCATTTTCATTGCCAGCCTGAAGTAAATTGGGAGGCTTTGCATGATGCACAAATGGCCAGAGTTCTCTTGGCCCAGTGAGCAAAGTGGTTTGGAATGGGACATCCATCACTAATAAATAGCAGGAAAAAGGGTTATATATCAAGGTTGCCCATGTGAGTCACTCCTCCGAATCCACTTCACTGCAAACAGGCTGATCTCTCTCTTTTTTGTTGTTGTTTTTGGGGGGGGTTTGTGTGTTTAGGCTCCCAGTTATGGCCTGAGAATTACTTTAATTTTTTTGCAAATACCTTAGTGAATAGGAAAACAAGTATGGGGGTTTCCCAAAGAAGATACTAATGCTTTAGAAATTATATGTCACAATGGAAGGACATACTACTTATGGAGGGACAGCAGCTTAATCTCACAATGCGGTAGTTGTAGCAGTTGATTCCTGTAACCTTTGAAAATTAAGAGAGAGGAGATAGTTGAAGAGAGTAAGTCTAGGCAGCTCTCTAGTATAGTTCTAAGATATTCTAGAATTTTAGAATAATCTTTTTAGGAAGAACACTTTTATTTCTAAGGTTAATAGAAAGGCAGAAAGAAAACCTAAAATATCACACAAATCTGTGATGACCTTGATAATCAGCATTTATACATCCAAGTGCAAAGGCAGCCAGTTCTAAAATGAGCCCCACTAAGGCAGACTCGTCACCGGATTAGTTTTAGTTCTTGAATTTTCTCTCTTTTGTACCGATTGCTTCAAATGATGACAGAAATTGGAAACATTTTTGGTATTCTGTAGCCAGACATTTTCTCCTTTTTAGAAGAAATAGAAATGGTAACTGAATATTTACCAGGACAGTTACCAAAAAGAAATTATTAATATAGTTGTCTTAGGGACAATGGGGATTAAAGGGACAAACATTCCTGTTCATGAAATGAATTGAACTTAAGACTCTGTGATATGTGTCGTTTATGAAAATACATATCCATATATTTGTGTAGTTTGTACAACCAAAACATCTTGTAAACAGTAGTAAAATAACAAAAACTATGTAGCTGTTATTTCCATTCACCAAAATACTACCAACAAAAGAGACTGAGGCAAACTTAAACATAACTGCCCTCCCCTCTCAAACCTTATGTCTAACATGCCCTTCTCTTGGTGTCATTTTTAGGTGGCTTTTTGTGGTGCCCTTTTCTAGGAGTTCTGGAGCTGACCTCGCTCTTTAATACATATATTTAAGAAAAAAATACTTAGCCCATGTTTAAAGAAAAAAACCTCATATGGACTGTAGAGAAGATGTATTTAATATTAAATGCTAGAGCTATAGGGATTTTAAACATTCTTTGTCCATACTAAAATTAAAGCACATTAGTTGAAAGGTTTACAGAGCTTGATTTAAAAATGCAGCTTTTTTTTCTTGCAAAAATCCAGTTGCCTCTTGTGGATCAAGTTGGAGCCATCTAGGAAGGTCCTGCCCTCAACCATTAGTTATTTCTCTCAACTGGAAGTTGAAGAAAAGTACCACAGCTGAAGTAAAGGACATTTTAACCTGAGGTGTTTTGCTTTGTACTGAAGCAGACCAAAGTTGGGTCTCAGGTGGGAAGGGTTGTCTCCAATGGATGGGCAGATACTAAGAGTTGAGTGTGGTAAATTTTTGAAACAGTTGGATCTGCAGCTCTGCTCATATCCCTAGTTTAGATGAGCTCTCTTAGTAAGGATGTATATTTTTTCCAAACTGAGAATGCGATAGGAGTTCATAATTTATAAAAGTTAGTTATCATGGTGTTACTGATGTGAAGTTATTATAAATCACAGATTGGGAGCTATGCTGTTAGTGGTTCACTTCACTGCTAACACATGCAATATATGTAAACAATGTTTGTATGTCTTCACCAGGGTTCTACTCAGCTTAGTTATTGCATCTTATCTAGCACATAAAAATAAATTTTATTTCATAGTGGTGACTTTCTGCTATATTTTTTCTTCATTATTGTTTAACCAGAAAAGAGAAAATTAACAGCAATGGCTTGCGTGTATGTATATGTCCGTGCATATGTATCTGTATATACATACATATATATACATTTATATATTTACATACCTGGATGCACATATACACATGTATGTGTACACATCTGTGTATGTGTATGTCAAAACATCAAAAGTATAACTAAAAATCCATACAGTAGGGTATGCATGAAACCTGTAAATTACAATGTATTACTGATTTAAAAAAAACTTTTCTAGTGTTAAAACCAAAATCTACTATTAACATTCAGTATCACTAGTCGTACCCCTTCCCCATTAATTTAGTGCTTAATGTGATTCTTTTCGCTTTAAAATTGAAGAATTTTATTACTTGCTAAAGTTATTCAGTAAGAGGGTATTTAAAAAAAAAACAAAACATAAATTGTAAAATTCAGCTGGGACACTTACTGAACTGTTGGTATTGTTTTGTCAAAAACTGATTTAAAATAAACTAGAAAATTGCCGAACCATCAAAGTATGGGATGTGAGAAAGTTAATATATTAAAGAAACACTATCATGAGAAGAAGTGAAATTTTAAAAATGATATTTTAAGAAATTCACTTATATAGAGAATAGGGCAAAATCATAATCCTTTATGAGCCCAATAAAGACTGCCTAGCTACTGCCACTTGATACAATACCTTTCTTATTGAACTTGGAAAAAATCTGCTACGGAGGGCTTTTTTTGTGCAATATAGGTTTAGTTGGCTTTTTAACTTAAAATGGAAGAATGATGATACTGTGATAAGCATGCTTTGGACTGGCCAGGCTGGTGCTCAGTACCCTGGGCCAGCGCCTGCACGCAGCAGTGTACATACGAGCAGGGCTGCGGCCAGGGTGCTTTGGTTTGACGTGCTGTTTGGTTCGACTGGCTATACTGGCAATCTAGGTGGCTTGGTAATGGACTTACAGTTGTGCCTGTTTTAAAGACAGAAATATGCTTTTCTCTCTTCAGCAAGACTTGGAGATGTTATTTTTGCTTTAGAGACAGTCTGTGCAAGTAGCTGAACAGGAAGTAAACCCTTCTTATTTTACTTGATGTGGCTTTTTGTGACTGGCCCACTGTATAGGATGTTCATGTGGCATTTTGGAAGATAAAAAACAAGATGTCATTTTACTTTAGCTCACTTGTTAACGTTTGTTTAAATAGTTAACTTAGGCATGTAGAGTACAGACAAAAGATAAGAACGATTAGCATTTGTACTTTGCTTTGTATTTGTGTAGCTGGTGGTTCCTCTGAAAACTACCTGGTGATAGTAAGACAAGGTAAAATGTTTGCATTTCTGAGTCCTCTTACTGCGTGACTCCTTTCTACTTTAGCCTATTCTTACGTGTCCTTATTCATGGTGTATAAGTCACTGCAAGGGTGTGGGCTGTTTAATTCCTGGTAATCTACCGAGCTGTAAAAAATTATGATGTGTTGGAAATGTGGATTTTCATGCAAAGTTCAAATGCAAGGGAATACTGCTCTCGTTTTGTAAGGAAACCTGCCCTTAAAGGGAAAACCAAGTTGAAAATACTTCCACCTGAAATTGTAATCTAAAATGATTTCAAGCACCACCTAGGATTATTGCATCTGAAGCATAATGATGAGGCTTTTTGAAGTCAGTTGGCTTTGCTTATTTGACAATATTTTAGAGAAAATCCAAGTCCTGTCAGTGTTGGTAACAAAATTCCTGTTGACTTTAGCGGACTCTGAGTTTAACTCTAAACAGCTGCTCTCAGCGGTCTGTGGCCGCTCAGTGGCGCTTCCTTTCCTGGGTACTGCCATGGTGTTGCTGGCTTTCCACTTCTCACGAGGGAGTTTGCATGCAAATCCCACACGGCACAGACGGGTGTTTGCTGGAAGCACCTGAGCCAGCCTCGGAGAGGTGCATGCAGAACTAGCAGGAGCGGAAAGACCAGAAGATATTTGATAGTATCCTCTACATATCTACAGTAATAAAAGAGCATCTCTCTTAAACTATTTTAAGCTGAAATTATTACATTTCAAAATATATTGCTTACATTTTTAATTGAATTTTGCCTATCCTGTTGTCTTCAGCAAGCGTTAAATAACTTGAAAAATCTTGCAGTCTGTGCTCGTGTATAACATAGTGGCTGTAGTTAGAAATTAATTACAGTAATGTTCCTAAAGCACAGCCTGCCTCCCCATCCAGAAAGCCCTTGTTTCCTTATAGAGACCCTCTTTGCTGCTATAACACTTTTTAAAACATACTCCCTACAAGCCATTTAAGAATCAGCAAAGGGTATAGATGCGTTTCCTTCCTGGGGGGGCTGAGTCTACCTTTCACCCGTCTCTGCACCCTGCCCTCTTCTTCCCACCACTTGGAGAAGGCTGGCTGAAACCAGTTGCCTTCTTACCGTGTCCTCCCACCTGCTCCGCTCCTCTGTACCCAAGTGCCTCCCACAAGCAGCAGAAGGCTTCTCTGGGGAAGGTGAGTCCAGCTGTTTTGGCAGCCTGCTGCTTTAGCAGCTGAGACCCAACTCTCTCCTTTGGCACAGACAAAGCAGTCTTAATGCTGCTCATCAAAATCTGTTCACCATGGTAAGCATGGGAAAATGAGCCAATGGGAATGTGATATGAATAACTTGAAAAACTGCAATTATGATTAACGCTTCAAGTGCTATTTACTTTAACATTTGACCAAGATAACGCTGCTAATTTCTTTTAGCTCAATGTGAAATTTAGAGTCCGATTGTTCTAATTGGCAGAAAAGGGAAAGCTGCCAAAAACACACACTGATTTACCTCCCCCTTCATTCTGTTGACATCACTGAAGTTGCACAGGATACTAATTGTTAAAGAAAGTTACTTTTGGGCTTCGGCTTCTTTCTGCAAACATCCATCTCTGATCTAAAAAGATCAGAATTTAAGATCCTCCAAGTTAATGCTGTGAAGCAGATGAGATGAAAAAAATCCATTAGCTCACCTTTTGCAGCTCTGCAGTGTCCTGCAACTTTGGGGACAGTGGCTTAACTGATCTTTACAAATTAAAATCGCAGATAAGCCAACCACTAGAAAACAGCAGTAATGGCTAAAGGAAAAGACATCTGTGAATTTGATATGGACCATTTAAGTATCATAGCCTATAGAAATAACATATGAAGCATTTGGAGACAGTAGTTCAGCTCTACCACTGAACATCTTCAGGCTCAGACACTTATGAAGATTATATACTGACATGAGAGTGGACTGGTCTAATCTAAAATCCATTAGGCTACCAGATCTATCATTAAATCAGTAAAATCCACCTCTTTGGTCCACAGACTGGTGTGATGCATGGATGGCAGAGTGATGTGGGGGAACCTCTCACTGCCATAAAGATATTTATCATTGTAATAGAGAACAAACTGAAGGCCCTCATGTGACATGCAGCAGAGACAACAGCCTTGTTGTTTCTGTCCCCTAAATCTTTTTCAAGAAAAGGAAATTGCAAGTACTCTTGGAAGCAGCAGGAGCAAGGGGAATGGCTTTTTTTCCCTCTTTGTCCCTCCCAAGAATATACCGACCTCTTTCCAAAGAATTTGATTATGTCTCCTTTCACTGAAACCTTTGCAGTCTTTAGTTTGAAAAATTCCTCTCTGTTTCAAATAGTACCTTTCTAAGAAGTGGTATAAGTTATACACGGCCTGTTTTATCCCTTTGCCAAGTATGAGGCTCTGAAGATATTTACATTTGTCATACTTTATTTCTACATCTTTTCCTGAGTAGGTATTAAAAAAAGATTAAACTTTTAGGAAAAAAAACCCCTCCTGATGTTAGAAAGGGTGTGAAAATACTTGGAGAATATTTGTGGGGAAAAAAAAAACAACAAAAAAATGAAACACCCCCCCACACACATGCACTCTCTATTAGGACAACTTTTCATAATATCTCATGAACAATCACCCAATTCAAAAAGTATTCTAATGCAGACTGTTTAATTATGTGTGTAAGCAGCAGGATCACAAGATCCAGGAAAATATTTAATGACCTTTCAAAAAGTAGCATAGAGTTTGAGCCAGACAGCTTCCTAATGTCGGTATTTTGTATAGCTAAATCCGATGCAGTGGTGCTAGTTAGTGACACTGGTGACATTGGCTGGGGTTATGGGCTGCTGCCTGCAGGCAAAGGGACAGAAGTAATGGTAAGAGAGTGTGTACCTTCTGTCAGTTAAAGCCTAGCTGCATTTTTCAAATGCTTATAAAGAAAAAGAAAGAATTTTTGGTATGGGTTTGGTCAATGTGAAGATCAAGACCTCTTAAAATTGATTAATCTGGAGTTAGCCAGCTGCCTGTTGACATTATTTCCTTCACACTATCAGAAATAATACAGTATCAGACAGCTAAAGCAATGAAAAGTTTAGTGATTGTTTATGCCATGTATGTTGCTCAACACATTGCCCAGTTTTGATATGACCACTGTTTAGTAAGGCTGAATTGTAGAGAGTCCTTATTTGCATGTGTGTACGTACTTTTTACGTTATTACATATCAAAGTTGCAACATCATTTTCCCTTTTAGGTTTATAACAAGTGGCCCATCTGAAATCTTTATGGTTTATGCATCTGCTAAGGAATGGTATCTACTGTATACTATTTTAGCCCAACGGGCATGTGAGGTAATATGGCTTAGTCCTTTTTCATTTCAATTTGTGTTGTCTTGCTTAGGCTCTGGGTGAAGAGGGGACATGTGGACAATGACACTGGCTTAACTCGTTAAGCCAAGATAATTTGATTGTGTGGCTGAGTCTTATCAAGGCCAATCAGTGCAATAGTTTTGGAGAGAAGATCTATCAAAGGACAGACATCCTTGAAGTAACTTTCCAGTATTCTCCAAGCTTTTTTTTTTTTTCCTTTTTTTTTTCCTTTTTTTTGCACATTTTATGACTTGCAAGGCAATGATTTGGTAGATCAAAGATCTGTCTTTTGGGGAAAATGAAGGAAGAGGGTAGAGGATGCCTCTCCTTTCCTCGGGCTCCTTTTTCTGTGTCAGTCTCCAACCTTCTTTGCCTCCCTCGGGTGTTTTTGTCACCCTATACAGGACCCACTGCAGGTGCTATCGCACAGCAGAAAGGGCTCGTTTTATTCCTGCTTAGCACTGTGGATTCACACCCTACAAGACTTCTAGTTGAAATCCAGCCTTGGAGAGCTGGCCTTCTCAGTTGGGGTGGCAGGGAAGGCTAACAGTTTCCTTGGCTGGAAGGCATCAAATTGGATAAACAGAAAACGGGGGCCTGGAGAGTGGGAAAGCTCTTGATGGTGATTAGTTGTCATCCTGCTTGTCAGAACAAATGAAGAAGACGAGCACAATGTTTGCACTGTTTGAACAAGCCTCAGAGAGCAAATTAGATGGTAAATGTGATCATAATTTGCCTGCCTTTCTTGAAACTCCCATGGTGCTATTAGTGTTTTTCTTTTTTCAGGTAAAAAAGCTTTAACAAATACATACTTCTGTGGAAACTGAAGTGCACTGAGGTTGTTTACAGATGTGGTGTGCAAAGATTTCTGTGGTTTCAGTGATAGTGCTTATTGTATCTACATACTGCAGGCTGGTGCAAGGTGTGTAATGCCATTGGAAAAGATAATGTATTTCAATATTGCACATGATTTGGAAAAAAAGATATAGATAGCTATCTATAAAAGTATATATTTAGATAGGTATGTGTATATAAAATAAGCTTGTGCCTGAGCTTTATATGGCACTTAGTTGAGTACTGTTGATAAGCCAATTATGGTATTTTTTGGAAAGATATCTGGAATGTAAATTCTTCTGTCCTATTATCCTGTGATAATGTGCAGTGGCAGGCTGTGCACCTTGCTGAACTGCCGGCACACCTAAGGTAACCACAACTGTTAATAAATAAGAAAATCAGCACTTCTGTGTTTTGTGTATATAGAAATGTGGAGTAACCTGTAGCATTTAGATAATGAGTTTGGGGTGGAGATGGAGAAATGCTACTTACAGTTTATTTTACACATGAAAGTATTTCACACATAGCAGAAATTGTTAGTGTAAACAAGTATTAAGAGAACAAGTATGAGCATTGTTGGAGAATAAGGTAAAAGCTGTGATGTGAAAGGCTCTCTTGAGCAAAGACAGATGACTGACAGTGAAAAGATTTAAAGTATTTTGATTGCCTTGCAATGAAATCTGAACCTGTGGAAACTAATAAAAAATGACTGAGCTTAATTAAAGACCTATAGGAAGCAAAAAACTTTGTTTAAAAACCAAGTGCTTGGAATGTCATATCTCTGATTTGTACTTACCCAGCTAGATAGAAGAACATCAGACTGCATCCAAACTCAGAAATTTCCTCAATATATTGTAAAAATAAATAAATAAAATAAATAGTAACAATAATTGTGGATTCACTATGTCACTATGACATAAAGGGTAATGACAGGTGAATGTAAAGAGGAGCATATTTATTTTTATCTCTTTATAAAATCATTTTAGTATACAGGCAGCTCAGACTGGTCTTGCTGCTCTCTATCAAATTGCATTTGCCTATGCATCTCTCTTCTTTATCTTTTATCCACCTTGATAGGGACCCACTGGTAAAGGACCCTGCTGAAGGGCCAAGGCCAGAGTGTCAACATTACCCAATGTGAAAAAGAGAAATTCTGTCCTAAAGCAGAGAAGCGCAGTCCTTGTGTGCTGGCTCTGGCTGGCTGTGGTGCACAGAGCTTTAGGAATTACAGTGGCTCTTGGAGTTTCCTTTAGAAATGCTCCTTGTTCCGCATCATCTCCAGCAAAGCTCTGTGATGGACATAGATATTCTCTATCGATCTGCTGGGCCTACTTCAGACAGAAACATGTACATTTTTTTATTCCTGTGTATTTTGGATGAGTTCAGAGCAGTAGAATAAATGAAAAGTGTTCTGCTTCAGTCAGTCACCAAACACTGCCAGACATTGTATTGTGCAAATACAAGCTGGTAAGAATATACTTTGGTGGCTGATGCAGTTTTTACCAATATTTTAATATACTGAGGTTCCAGTGACTCAGATTATAATACAGCTGGCAACATACTAGTGTATTCCATATTAGTAATGCACAGTGACAAGCAATTACATTTCATTTTTCTTTATTGACTATTTGAGGCTTTAAAATATTTATTTGGCAAGTTTGCATCTCCTTTTTGTTATTTTTAAAGATGTGAGTACTTAGCAGGCTCATACGCTAATGATTTTTAAGCTGTAATAGAAACACACAGGATATGAACAGTGATGTGAAATAGATTAATTAAAATCAATGTTATTTCAATGAATACTAATTGAATTATTAATGCTTGGATCAGGGTTTTTCCCCATTTTGTGATTATTCAGCTTGTTGGCTGATGTATGCATTTCTGTTGATGAAAGCCATTTCTCCATCTTCCTTTGTTGTTTTGTTTTTTTTTCTTCTCTCCTGCCCCTCATTAAAGGAATATGTTATCGATACCAAATAGGAGATAGCGACTTGCTCATAGCCAATTTACTTTTTTCAGTGCTGTCTCCGTCGTCTTTTCCAATCCCGAGTACAATAGCATACAATCTGTTGCAGAAGTAGCCTAAAAGCTCTTCAAATGCGCTATGATCAAAAGCAGGGTCGGCTGGCGTCGGGAGGGCCGTGGTGTGAGTCCGTAGCTGTAGTTGGGGTGGGCTGTCAGAAACCGCCGAGCCCCGATGCCCAACGCTACCTCTGCGAGTCCACTGCCGCTGGGCTTCCCACCCCGCTGGCCCCATGCGTTCGGGTGGATAGTGGAGAAGAGCTGCGGAGAACCTGCTGCCTAGCTCTGGGCTGAGGAAAATTGCTCTCTTCTCCTCTTTATCCTGACTGCTATTAATATCCCTTCCCCCAGGCTACTGGATCATATGATTTCAGCTGAAATAGATTAAAAATTCCTCTGTTTTGATGCCAACAGTAATGTGATACATTTGTTTGCCAGTTCTCTGGGGTTTTTGTTTTTGTAACTTGAAGGGATAAGCTCAGGGTCCAAGGGAAAGATTGCTATCCCACTGCATTTGGAGAGTGGGTTCCCTCACTATTTTAACAATTATATTGTTAGAAAATAGTCTATTAAAAATATGTAATGCACCTCTTAATTATTTCCTGCAAACAGAACAGTTGTGTGTGTGTGTGTATGTTTGCACAGAGCAAAGGAGACAGCGTCTCTTGAATTTTTTTGGTTTGTTTTCAGGAAGCCCGGTGTGGTAACTGGCTAAGATAGCTGTTTCTGCAACAATAGTGCAGGTAAAAGAAAACATCTTTTTTTTCCCCATAATTAACACGTGTCCAGAAAGTGCAAAACAGTTTGAAAGGATTCCTGGAGTGGAGGAGTGTCAACGGGGCCTTGGCAAATGAACCGTAATTTTGGGGACTGCTATGGGAGAGCTACAGTTCATACTATTGAGACCTTTGGGGAAAACATCTATGGCATGAGCTTCCAGTATGCTACAAAGTACAAGAGCTGTTACAATACCTGTAGCACATAAATAGGGAAGGACAACGACTTGGTATATTATGAATCTTCAGAGAAGCTAATGCTTTCAAACAACATTTGTTTAAATATTATTTGTTGGATTACAATACATTATCGTGGATTCTCAGACACAACTGAGATGTAATTCTATTCTTTTCTAGCCAGCTAGGATTTGGTCTTCAGTTGAAGGCATTGTACATCTCAATAGTAAAGTGTAATATTCTTGTCTTCAGCAGTATCTGTAGTTCTGTCAGCCAGGTGCAGTAGGGCTTTTTCCCTTCACTGTGAATCAGTAGTACGTATTATTTCGGTTATTTATTATGACTGCTACTAATAGAATCTGCATTAACAAGTAGTGCGATTTGCATTTCTAGAATGCTTTCTGTAACATTGAAACTTTACAGATTTGTTACAAAACATGGCTTAGACTGGAAAACATTTTGGGCAGTAACCAAGAAAATGAAATGGTTGTTGAAAGGCAGATCTGTTGCCATCACAGATTCTGAGTGGAGAAGTTCTAAGTCATTTGTCCAGTGCCTATGTCATAGCACTTCCAGCCCTCCTAACAGCAGACACAAAATATCTTTCACATATATTTCTGCACATACCCTTTCTCTTAATTATCATCTCTACCTGATGGGACCAGTAAAATACTCTGGACATGCTTAAGGCTCCGCTGACAAGCAAGAAAGGGTTAATGAAATTGCTTTATTCATGTATTTCTCTTTTTCACTTTTTCTTTTTTCTTTTCCCTTATTTTCTTCCCCCGCTGATCTCCATATCTCTGTCGCTTAGAGCTGAATGAGATTTCTGATATGTTGTGTAACAAGATTGTAGTGATATGTAGCCATTTACCTAAGTAGTTTTTCAACACCGATAGCAATTGGAGGAGGAAGGAATGTAACTTGTCTTCACATCAAAGAAAATATTCTTACTTTGTTTGGCAATAGCACTGGGAACAGCTTGGTGCACTTACAAAGTATCTTACAACTTGCTGCTGCTGTAGTGGAATGGGATTAATCAGTCATCCAGAGGAAAGAGTGGAATGATTCACATGTGGGACTTGGCATAATACAGTGTCCAAGTCCCAAATCTGTCCTGCTATAAACTTCAGTTCCCCGCAGCCCTTCCACATAATTTCTCTGTCGATATTAGCTAAATACTGTCATTCTAGACTTTCATCCAACCCTAAGGGTCCCAAAGAACTTGTTATTTAAGAACTTGTCATATTTGAATCTGACCACTTTACAAATACTTAGGCCAAGAATATGAGTTACTACAAAAGATATACTCCACTGCTTCTCAGTTAGATAAGACAAGTTGTTTAGGCATATCAAGGGTTCAAAATTCCTTTGTTTGAGTCTCTGATCGACAACATTCCTCAGATTATGTTCTGATAAAAGCGAGAGAGAAGAGGTTGTTTGGATTTGACTTCTTGACCGGCTGCTATAAAACTAACTTTCAGCTCAACCTCAAACCATTTTCACTCTTCCCTTGAATTCTCTTTTGCTGAAAGATACGTTTTAATGGGTGGGAGTAACTTCTTGTATCCATCTAACTATGGATTCTTCTTCCAAGCTTCATCTTAAGAAGGATGGAATTGAGGAAGAGAGACTAAAGGATTTCATCTTGGGGTAAGGGAACTTATTTTTTTCCTCCTTCAGAGTTATTTCTCTCAACTTAGAAGCTACTGTTCCCATTCTAATACATATGAGATTCTCATGATTTGAATTTGATGTGTTTAATAGAATTTTAAAAGGGGGGAAGAAGAAGGCGTCCTAGATCTTCTTCATTTGAAGTTAACAACAGACAGGAACAATTTGATGTGAAATGTCTGGCTTGTATTTCAAGACATATCTTTATAATATTATTTTTGCTCTTGATGCCAAAGGAAGACTTTCTTTTCAAAATCCTTTGCAGTTGGGATGATAACTCTTTCAGGCAGTACTTTCTGGCCTCTTCAGTGTCTTTTGTTGAGCCTCCACAAAAAGGCAAGCCTTTGAAACTTGTTGACTCATTGGTAGAGTAATGAATAATTCAGGTCTACAGATTGTCCAGTAAAGACTCTTGGACTTGGGACTTATTCCATCAGGTACATCCTTTCGTCATAGAGATACAAACATAGAATGATAGAACAGTATAAAGGGAAGTAATTAGTGCATTCTTTTACTAGGCTCTGCAAGATAAAAGCTTTGAGATCCATCAACGTGCTATTTAGATTGCTTGTTTTTCCATCTTTATTGGTCTCCTGTAGCTAAAGTAATTCCTATTTAAAGTATTTTATTAAATGTTCTCTCTCTGATGATGATTCCTTTCCCTCTGCTATAAAAAGTTCCCTCTTTGTTGGAAATACTTGTTACTGGTTTTACTTCTTCCTGTCTGTGTTGGGTTGACAAGACACAGGGTAGCCATGCAAGAGAAGATAGAGCTGATTTCTTTACCTGTATTTTTATCATTTCCAAGCTTGGGGATTGGCTCCATCAGAATTCACCTTGTGTTTATCTAAAAGATTCTTTATGCCTTATAGGCGTGTAAAGTTAAGAAAATAGTATTTTTTGTTACTAATGTGAGGCTAAATAAACGGGAAAACACTTCAGGTTTTGGAATAATTGCTGATGGGAAAAAAATAATGGAGAGAGGAGACTTATAAATTCTTCCTAGACTTTTTCTGATAAATAATTTCTTAAAGTAATTTTTGGTCTTTTATGTCTCCTCAGCTATGGCAGGATGCCTGAGCTTTAAATTGCCTGTGGTAATGAAAGGTGACATCAGGTGAAACCAGAATTCAGCAGTGGCACTAATGGGATATTTCATGGGAGTCTGGTATCTGTATACAGCACCAGATAGAGTAGGAAACAAGTCTATTATGAAAAGTTAAGAGAATGGCATGTGTCCATTTGAAAATTATAGGTAAATAAACTAAATTTGTCTTTCAAGGAAGGATATTAAAGGGCTGCCTACTATTATTTTGCAGAGGGGAACACGTTGTAAAGCATAAGCTGATCACGCTCCAAAAGGCCTGTTTGGACTTTATATATATTTTTTTTTCTTTACTTTTTGTCTTGCTGGCATGACATGGCTACTGTAGAGAGTTGATGAAAGAAGTTAAAGGTATTTAGTCATATTACTGGAGTGAATGAATGAAAGTAAGTAATATAGTTTTATGGTTTAGTTACTGATTATAACTGAATGGCATCTTTCACAGCATTGAATCAATACTCTCAGTCAGAGACAGCAAAATGATTGACTCCCAATGTGATTCCAGAGCCGAGGTGGCCAACAGAGGAGGGGAAAAGTGTGTAATACACGGAGTAAAAATAGGAAGTCAATGAGTAAAAGAAAAGATGCTCAATAGATGCTTCCTTCGGTGACCTGGTTCCTTTTTAGAAATATTCTACACATATACAGCTGCCAAGTGGAGACCAACTGATTAAGATAGGATAGGTTTCCGTTTAGTTCAGTAGGAAATACTGTCTTTTTAAAAGGTGACAAATTACACGAGCATTTCCTACATCAGGAATCTGGACAGATGAAATTATGGTTCCTGATGATTCAGCATCAGTAGCTTTTCTGAACTCTAAGTCACTGGGATAATTTTGTCTTTTCTTGGAATAATTTGATATGTTAAATATTTGTTCCAGTTTCTCTGTTTCAGTTTGTTTGATAATGATTTACTGTCTATTCCCTTTGTCTTATATTTTGGCTGTGAAATTCTTAATTGCAGATTGTCCTTGGCAATAACTGGCATTTGTCTCAGTTTTTGCCCACGGGTGTCAGTCCAAATGCTTGTAGGAGTTTACTGATACCATAAACATGTCTACTCAGTCACCAAAATCCTTACTGGAGGTTTAACAGTAACAATAACACTGTCTCTGCCATCATGCTTTCTCCAGCACCTCAGTTTTAAGTAGCTTTAGTAAGTTTTCTCTTAGGGACCAGAAGATGAGATAAACATGTTTATCCTCTTTGAAGGGGAGTGGGGGAGAATCTTCTCTGAAATACAGTGAAATCTCATTCCCTCCCCAGACCTAGTGGCTCCCAATATTCAGATACCCAGCAGAAGCCGAAAATTTTAAGGTGTACTAACGTAGCACACCTGCTTTAATGTGGCAAAAGGCTGACAGGCAGGTCAGTTATGATCTTATTTACTCTGTAGCTTTTTTCCTCTGGTTGTCAAAAACCTCTGCTGCTTCCCTGGCAGGGCGGCTTCTTCTGACAGACCTTATTACCAGAATATATTTTATTCTCATATCAGGATTGGCTTCCACGATAGCTCTAGTATTGTATCATTGCTAACTATTCCTCTCAAGTGCTTCAATCCCTACTTAATGTTGCCAAAGACACTATGGTTCTGGTGAAAGCAGTGCAAAATTTTCAGCAAAGGTAGCATCTAGTGGGTCTGGGGAAGTACCCAGCTGCTTTCAGCCAGTTCCTATCAGGGCAAATAGGAAGCACTGCTGTTGCCAGCAAGTTTTCTTGCACAGACCTATATCCTTCTGGAGCAGGGGATAGAAGAATGACACCAGGTTCACTTACCAACTCATCACACTGCCCTTGAGGAACTATTACAGCTCAACAGATTAATCAGATAGATTAATACTCCTGCTCTCTGGTGATTACCAGAGGTCTGTTTTGATGGCTCTCATTCTGGCACTTTTCCCACTGAAACCCTTTTCCATGTTAAAGTGGAACTAATTAATTCTAGGGCAATACTGAATGGTTTCTTTCAGGTTAACAGTTCAGCCAGTTTATGTCTGGATGCTCTAAGTCCCACTGAGATATCTTAAACCAATTCTCCAGACAGTGTAGTAAGGTTACCTTGCTACTGGATATAGAAGCTTTTGAACAAGTGAGATCATAAGTAGTTATAGTCTTAAACATTTATAGTTTTGAGTTGCATGGTTTGTTTTTTCTGCCATGAAGATGCCATGTTTGCCTTTTACTGAAGATCACCTGTATTTCTTCAGTAGTACTTTCAGATAGACAGCATTCTTCTGCACAGGGATCATAATCTGCCATGTGTTAATAGCACATGTCACTCTACTCCAGAAGTGGCTGCGTTGTGGTGACTGCCTTTAAGACAGAGTATCTATCATATGATAGCAGCTGAGAGACATGACGGTTGACATACAACAATGAAGACGATACTATGGGAATTATGTGCAATCCTTAGTCAGGCTCTCTGAGCTTTTGTAGCAGAGGCAATAATATATATTACATTCGTAGCAAAGTAAAAAATAAACCTGCCTGCTTCTGTGATTAGCAAATAATCAAAACCTGTGATTGCCAGATAATCAAAACAATCACTGCATCCTCGACCATAAAACTTTACATTAACTTTTGTTTTCTTCCTGAGTGGATAAGATTTAAGAGTTGAATGACATATGATAGTTTCCTTTCTAAATAATTTTGATTTTAAAACTTAATTCCTTGTCTAGACATACTCAAAAAATTTAAACAATGGTAGAAGAAATCCAAATATTGGCCTCCTTTTGAGAGCCTATAATCTGCTCATTTTTTGGTATATTTTCAGCTTGTGTTGAAAATGCTTTCCAATGTTATATTATTCTGACAGCCTAGCCTAAAGTTCTAAAAATTAATTGTATCCCTACAACGTTTGAAAACCAGCTTTTTAAAACATGATTATGAAAAATGTTATCCTTTAATTAGTTCCAGAGGAAATGTAATTGTGGAAGACTTCACCAAGATGAATATCCTCTAAGGAAAAGCATTTTGAAAGAGCCAGTTTGGCAAGCTGCTGTCTTGATTGCTAAACACCAATTCAAGACATTCCGATTTGACTTTAGGGTAGGCACGTTCCTACTGGAAAACACACAAGGTTTTGCAGTGATTTATATACTTATTTTGCCAACTCAGTGCTGTGATGCTCAATATCTTGAAGAATGAACTCTCTAGAATTAGGCACCTGGTAGCCTTGAGCACCTCTTTGTTCTCTCAGGTTTTGTGCTTAATTGATTTGCTACGTATGTTTCAGTGGGTTTTTTGTTTTTATTGTGCTGCCATTAATAGTTTTATTTCTTATTCTTTTCCTATTTATTGGAGCATACTACACGTGACTTGGAGCTCTTAGCATATTTATTCTGTATCAGATACTAGGCTAGTGAAAGCCAACCCCAAAGTGACTCTGCCATTTCCAGTTCTGTCTAAAATAATCTCTATACTGCTGTGAGCAGGGACTGTCCCCAAAAGTGCTGAGTTGATCCTTGTGTCGGGGAAACAGTATTACAGTGGTTTGATGATTTGCCATAACTGAGTAGCAAAAGGACAGGAAGGTCTTGAAGAAGATGAAGTATATGATCCTCCAATTCAGTCTGCAGAAATAAGGGTATTCTTGAGAACATTTAGACAAAGTAGTGAAAATTCAGCCACTTCTAATCTCCACTAGATTGACAGCAGTATTTCTAAGTTATGTATCAACTGTCTGAGATAAGGCAGGCTCCATTTTTGCCCTCAATGTTGGGAGGGAGCAATATATACGTACCTAAGCCCTTCTCAAAAACAACTGAAACTTGTATTCCAGAAAGAGCTGGGATCATTTGGCAAAGGTGGTGACACTATACTTGTCTTTGCTGACCATTATCCTTCTGGATTTATCCAAAACAATGCATAGTTCCATGTTTTACCCCATTGCAGGTGATATGGCCGCTGTACTGAGGATTGTCTTATATATTCCCTTGAGGTTGTCTCCCCATTCCAGTGTGATCCATCCATCTTCTCTGTTCTCACAATTTGTAAAAATGGCTACAGTCCAAGAGAATCTGAATAATCTCCTGAATCTCCTGGCAATACTGCTGGGAGAAGAGGTCCAGTCTTTGTACTACTTGCATCTGGTATTGTAAGAGAAATAATAGCACAGCACTGTAAGGGAAATAATAGCACAGCACAAGATCTAATGGGGAGTTCGGCACACAGCTTATTTGAGGTACTACACTGTATTTCTGGAATGATCAAAAATTCTTAAGTGATTCATGGAGAGCAAGTTGGGTTGGAAGGGACCTCTGGAGGTCATCTAGCCCAACCTTTTGCTCAGAGCAGGGCTAATTCAAAATTAGATCAGGTCAGTCAGGGCCTTGTCCTGTTGAGGTTTGACAGTCTCCAGGAATGGAGATTCCCCAGCCTCCCTGGGCAGCCTGTCCCAGGGATCAGCAGTTTTGAGAGTTGTATCTGTGTTATGCCCTTCCCTTCAGCATCGCCACCAAAACACACACCGCTTTTTCGACCGATGGATTTGCAACATGGTGCATTTCACCTTTTATTGTCACCTCATATAGAGGAACAGTAGGCAACAGCTAAGATATGGTTTGCAATGTATAATTTTCAAAAGTACTTTTTTTTGGGGGGTGGGGAAGCACGTGTACGTAACTATCATAGCACACGGTAGTGAAAATCAGACACCTCTACTTCTAGCTCGGAGAGGATCACTTTGATTGTTCCCTTCTGGAATTGTCACTAAAGGAAAGGTAGAGAAAAACTGATGCGTAAGTACTAGTTAGTTTCGGAAGGGAAATGACAGTAGTGAAACCTATTTAGTATAGTGAAGAGATTGCCAAGGGGGAACATTGTTTATTTGAGGTATAGACATCAAGGAAGAAGAGAAATTCTTCAGAGGGGGACATGGGAGTGTAACTAATGGATTGGGAGAATTAATGGGATAATAAAATAATTAAGAAAGGGAAATTTCACCTGAGGCTGTCAAATTTGACATAACTGATAGGAGATGGAATTTCCTAGGTTATACTTGAAAAAGAATTAATTCAAGAAGTGTCAATTGGCCAATAAATCATTTCAGTTGGAATTGCAGAAGAGGTTTGTAGCTTCCAAAAGAAAATTGTGTTTGTTTTTGTATGTGAAAAGATCACCGTATAGTATGCCAAACTCTGTATAAATGTTGGCAGCTAGGACTCTCTGAACGAAGACTGTTTCATCACCTTAAGCACAGGCATCTTGTGGATTACTGTGCAGTGAGAGTTTTATTTATTTGTATTTCAGTTGTTTTCTCTCTAATTTTAAAATGAGTTTTCCAAATGTTCTCTTTCTCTTCTTTAATTTGTCTTTTATTTCCTCAACTTCTTCATTTTTCACAAGCTAAAATCAGCAATAATGCAAATACTTGGGTAAGAGCTTTGAGTGAGTCTCTCTTATTTCTGGACATCTTTACTGCTCTCCCTTGTATTTAATCTTTCTTTTCTTCCCCTTCCCTGTTATATTTCTGTCAGCCAAAAAAAGAGTTAAATTATGTGGGATATGGGGTGGCTCTTGTCCTCTGATTTTTTTTAGATGTTTTCTCTCTTCAGAAGTGTTGCAGTTGTTTTCATTTTGTTCCTGCTTTTTCAGATGAGAAACTACCACAGAACATATCTGCAAGAGTGATCACTGGATTTTTGTGGTGTGCATGATATTCTGCAGCAGAGATAATGCTATAAATACGATGCTACATCTATCAGTGAACTAAGATTTTTGTCATTTTAGCTTCTTGTGTGCATAGTTTTTCTGCAGTTTCTGTTACGGTCCCAGACTTGTGACAAGGGAAGGGCTGAGTTTGCCACTAAAGTGGATCAAATCACTTGTTTGGTTAGGAGGAAAGGTAATTTCCAGGCTGTTTTTACTTGATATTTTTACTTATGTCAATTTGTAGCAACTCAAAGAGCCTGCTGGATTTTGTGGAGACCACTGTATTTACAGTCAGTGTCGGGGTTACCAGTAACTAGCCAACAAGCCCACTATGGAACGGGAGTGACATTATCAGTCAACTTTTCTCCTGCCTAGACTTGCAAGCAAGGGAAGTACATTCATTTGTCTGAGCTAGTGTAGGAGGTTGTATCTGTACATAGATAAGAAATTACCTTTATTTATGGGAAGAAATCCTTTTCCGTTTTGAACTGGCAGGCTGAGCGAAACGGTTACAGTTCTCCTTTAAGTAAATGTCAGATTGATGCCAGTCTTGCCTCAATCAAACTTTAAAACAGTTATTATTGCAAGACAAGGCGATTTCTGTTCCACTGGCTGGTTGGCCCTCTTGGACATGGCTTCAGCTGTTTCTTTGAAATTCTCATTGAAAATTTTTGAGTTTAACATGAGCCAGCATTTTAAAAATATTGATTTTTTGCAATTACCCATCGTATTGGTAAGGTAGGGCAAGTATTGGTTAAGTGTGTTGTAGCAATAGTTTACTTTTCATTTCCTTGCTGTGCAGTACGATCCATGCTCTTCTGTGGCATTCTCTTCTACTTGAAAAGCTTGACACTAAGTGGATATATATTTTTAAATATAGACAGGAAAGCTATTATTTTTTATTTAGCTTTTACTGTGTAATGGAATTTGTGACAAGGTTATTTGCTTCAATATAATTTTGTGTACTGATTAGTGTTCTTTGGAAAGGGCCTTGAGGCGTGTTGCACGAAAGACGCTATATAAGTAGGGAATGGAAGGGTAAACGACCTTCATTTAAATGCAGTCAAGTAATCATTATCAAAGTTTTAAGCAATTTGAACTGCCTAACAGGAGGTATGATGACAATAATTGCCAATGTCCTTAAAGGACAGCTGTACCCATTTGATCACTGCCACATGCTTAAAGTTCATAAAAGGAAAACCACTTTTCACAATCTCTAAGTAGTATCTGAAGATATCTATTAAAAAAAAAAAACCAAACAAACCAACCAAACAAAAAAAACCTAACAGAAAAACACATACTACAAAATGGATATTTTGGAGGTCTCTGCATGTAGCCTCACAGAATTTTATCATATAGCAGTGTAGGTGCTAATACCAGAGGGCATGAGTGAATTATTATCATTAGTTAAAATAAATAAAGAAAAAAATATAAAAAAAGAAAAAAGTGCATTAGTATTTAAATAGGAATGAAGCAGGCAGTGCATATCTAAACAGGAATGGTTTTGCCATGCGAGTGGAAGGAATGCTGGGCTCTGCAATACTGTTCTGAGCTTAACCTTTAGGTAACCAGGGACAAGGAAGTTAGTTATGCTGAAGAACTGAGCAGAAATGTATTATTATTTCTATTTACTCCTTTCTCTACCCAAAATCATCTCGAAATATTCCCACATATAGACATGCACAAGCAGAAATGGACTTTGCCCATTCTCTGAGGTGCATATAGAGGAGTTGGCCCCAGTTTGGAAGCAATAGTTCATTCCTTAGTGTGACTCTGTGCCAAGTTAATATTTCCTGTCTTTCTCTTAATGTTCTCATCACTGGCCTAGTCCCACCAGTTTTCCACAGGCTAAGAAGAGCTCTGCAACCCTTCTGAAATGGGGATATAAAATACAAAAGGGCCTAGGGAATCTTGAAGTCCAGTCCCGTACTGTCACTATATATTATAATATAAAATGATAAAGCTGTGTCTTAACATGAGCTAATTATTTTTGTCCTTCAGGACTCTGGCTCACTGTTCAATAATGTTACTGCCCTGGGAGTTACAAATCTTCTAATTTGCAGCATAAATTTATTTATGGATGTTTTATACTTATTTGTTCTTGTGCCAATGTTGTCTTTTTGACTTAAATAGTTCATCTCCAGTGTATGTGCTTTGCTGATTATATTTTTACAGAGGAATCATATTGCTATTCAGTCTTGGCAGGGTAGAGCAAGCCAATGTCTTTTATTCTGTGTGAATGTACACTCTTCATTCCTAGTGTCATCCCTATAGCCCTTCCCTGTTCTTCTTCCAGTTTAAGTTAATCTTCCCTGAAGAAAATCAGAATTACAGTTCTGGTGAGGTTTCACCATGTAATGACGTTAATACTTTCTGGAAAGAAAATTTGCCTGTTTATATTTTACAACTGTGTAGCTTGTTTCCATATTTACATCAAATTAGTTGGTGAAGGTCCATCTTCCAATCAGCTTATACATTTCAGTTTTTTTCCTTTCCCTTTTCTTTGTGATTAAGTTTCAACTTGTAGAAATTTTTTTCACTATTAACTCATACTTCATACTACTACTTTCTGTTCATTACTTGTGTTTACACGGAACATGATATTTTTACCTGTGTGATATTTTGATTTTTCTTTCTACTGGTGGTGCCTCCTAATTTTGTGTAATCTGCAAGTTTCCACAGTGTGTTCCTACTTCTTATGTAATATTCATATTCAGTAATGAATTTAAGGGAGTTTTGCAAACTGATCTCTGAGGAGCTTCATTACCAAGCTTCCTCCAGTTCAGTAGATGCCCTTTCAATACTGTCTGTCATTATACCCCTTTTAGTATTTCCTTAACTAATTTACAGTCCTTTTACTAATTCCTATCTTTCCAGCTGTTAATGCATAAGGTAACCTATCACATATAGGCAGATGTGCAGTTAAATGAATCAGTAATTTCCTTTGCTTAAAATCAGCCATATTATCAAAGAAATTAGCTTGGCATTAATTACCTTTGACAAATCCATTGTGAACTGCATCCTATTTTTCTGCAATATATATATGTATTTAAACCTTGAACTAATAGAAGAACTATGGATTCTGGATCAATTCACCTCTTCTGCCTCCCTAAATATCGGTGCCTCCCCCCCATTCCCTCCAAGTCCAGATATAATCTGGGAGTTTTAATGCATAATTTCTAGGACTGCTCCAGCACACTTCATTTTTTTTTTTTTATGTATGTCTATTATTTTGACATGACCAGAGTGTTTTATCCAACATATCCCTTTTTATGTCTTCACGGTCTATAACGTCATCAGACACCCTTTTCCATCTATTTTTGTTTTTCCTAAAGAAAACATGCATTTCAGTATCTGTGTTCCAGCCCTGACTGCTGTTTCAATGTATTTTGCTTTCCTGCAATAGCTCATTCTATATCCTGCAGCACTTCAGACTTTTCCATTTTGTTTAAGAACGCAAGAAGTCAGAGCAGCAAACCTTAAAAGTATTTCTTACTGATTGGATCCAGTTCCCTAATTAGTCCATTCATGAACCATGCCATGTAACTGATGATTATTTGCATCAAAATTAGTATTTTCTTCTAGATGTCCATCATATTTCCCCCTCTGTTCTCTAAGCCATTATTGTATCCCTGTTTTCTTGATTTCCTCCTTCCTTTGACTCAAATCCAGATGTGGAAAATATGTGCCTCTCCCAACAGTCTTCCTTTCTTTTTTAGTTTACAGCTAATATATGCGTAGATGTGCACTCACGAACAAAGGAAGAAGAGAGATCTCAATAGAAGTTTAAGGAAATAGTGAGTAGGTGAAAATTGTATTGCAAAAATAAAACAAGATTTACCTTTCTGAAAGTGGATCACCCTCTGGTTTTTTTGATAGATCTTTCTTCTCTGTTTTGGACATAATTTTTTTTAAACTATAAAACGTGCCAGTGAAGACTTCTGGAAAACTTCGAATATGTCCCCCTGTGTTTTAAATTGACCTTCCATGTATCTTATACATGAAAAAATAAATGTCTAATAAATAGGAAGTCGGCATATATATTTCACTGTCATTACTAAGTAACTGAATGTCAGTGACATTCTTCGAAGTTTTGCTGTTCCTCTGGAGTCTCCCAGGCTACATCATAGAAACTAAATGGAGCCAGGACATACACTCAAATGTGGGCTCAAAACCACGAACCTCTATACTGTGCCACTTGTCCTCAAGGCTGGAGACTGGGACCTGGCCCACTTTATTTGTTAGTATAATAAGTTATTTCTGGAGAGAAATAATATTTGCCAAGTAAGTTCCCATCGGTACGTCTCGCAGGAAGTATTTTTCCCCCACAGCAAGAAGTGAGAAATGTTTGTTTTCTTCTTAATTGGTAAGAATGACTGATAGTAATCATGGCAGGTGGGAAGGGTTTGGGAATGAAGATTTATGCCTGAGCTGTTAAATTTCCCAGGCTTCACCCTGCTTTGGAATCAATTGCTCTGAGTTACTGTGTAGAATGGGGAGGAGGAAGGAAAGTATTTTGCTTTTTCTGAAGCAAATCACTGTTCCAGGCTCTGTGTGAGAACTGGGGTTCTTTAGAACTAGGAATGTCGTTCCCACATCCCTGATTAAAACACACTGTCCTAGTTTTTGTTCTTTCTACATGCTCACAATTATTGTCCACAAATGGTTCATACCAAAGTCATTCTCTTTGTACCTTACAGTCTTAACGATGAGAAAAAGTGCTGCTGTCCTCTCTCCATCTTCAGGATGCCCTCTTCTCTGTCCTCTCAAGGTGTAAAGCCAGCCTGTTCTAAATGAACAACTTTTGCATGGAGAGGGAGGGGAAAAGGGGAATATTTTTCAGTAGAAAATGGTCAAAATTTTAGGATGCATCTTTGAACCGAACAGATTTTGCTTGAGCCTCCTGAGATTTTCTCACCACTGTTACTCAGTGAAACTGTATTTATAAGATTATTTTAGCATCAAAACGCAACTGCATTTAATTCCACTGGATTGCACTTTTGTTACTTTGAGCAGACGTTGATGTGTGTATCAGCTCTACAGAGTTCTGAAAGAGATTTAAGAAACAAATATCATAAAACAAACATGTCAAAATAAAAATGCAATTATAAGTCAAAATGTCTTGTGGTTTAGGTTGAAGGAAGAAAGGGAAAGCTAATAAAAGAAGAATACATATATATTTTTAGCCACAAAAGGGGTTTATTCATTTTTCCATGCCACAGTGCTATATTATCTCATAGAACAGGTGAAGAAAGAAAGAAAGAATGCGGAGAATAATTTTTATAAGGACATTTTTTACATGTAACAAATTAACAAAGAGAGTCCAGATGCTTACAGTGATAATACAGGTATTTTAAATAAGAAAATTGCAGAAAAGCACCAAATAACTAGAGTAATGATGAAATTCTTTGACTCCACTGGGGGTATCTTTTTCAAAGAGAAAATAGCCTAAGCCAAAAGGTCGTAAATTGTAGAAATGGAAAGCAAAATTTAAAATAACAATCTATGCAATGCCATTACAACTTTCTTTTTTCTTTTGAGTTCCTGTATTTGGGGAGATTCATTTTATATTGAGGAACTTTCTGCTGCATTATTTACTAGTTTTGCATCTTCTGATATACTTAGCAATACTGCAGATAGAGATCAGATAAATACAATTAGAATTTTTTCACCATTCTCTATTATATTATGTATGGTTGCAACACGACTATTATCTTTGCTTCACTGTACACTACCTATGAGAATGACCTTGCTCAAAGTGAAAAGTCCCCCTGATTTCAAGCTGAGTAACAGTCAATGTTTTTCAATGGGAAGCTGGTGATGATCTTGAGGAGAATTGTTGACCACAATGGGAATTGCAATTGCTCGTTATTTCCTTAATTTGTACTTGCCCTGGGAAGGTACTTGCTGTGAAATATTTGTACTGTCACACTTAGACTTGATGGCATTAGGCATAATTTTGGCTTTATAGATGGCACCAAAAATGTTGAACAGAAAAATATGCTTCATTTAAATCATAAGTTACTTTTTTGAAACTGAGAGTGTATCTGTGGTGTTCTTTTCCTGGCGGTACAGCTGTGTGATAAGAGTGAAAAGAAATCTGATCCTTAATTTCCATGTTGGCAAAATCCTTTCAAAGACACAGTTGTAGTGTGAATAAGGTAAGCGGTGCTTTAAAGATGTAGTTTTCCTCACTAGCCTGGTGAAAGTGAAATTAAGCACAGTACTTTTCCTGTGTAAATGGCTCCTAATGCTACAGTTACAAGCTAGATGTCATGAATCAGCAGACAAATAAGTCTGTAGAGTTGCTATGCATGAAACAAGTTATCTTATTTAGCCACATGTTGAGACTAACTCACTTTCTTCCTTGCATGGGATATTTTAGCTAAGCAGTAACTTAATTTGAATACACAAAGTAGTAAACTGCTGTCCCTTGGAATCAACTTTACAGAGACATTTAGTCAATGCTGTTTGGAAAGAATAAGTTCAATATATGCTGTCGTACATTAATAACATCTAAGTTATTTTCTGGACTAAATATATTGAAGCGTTAGTGTATGCTTCTTTTTCTGAAGTATCTGTGAACATTTTCCTTTAGACTATATCTGATCATTTTTGTGATAGGCTGGGTAGTGCATGGATGGCTTTTATGTGTGAGTGGGTACATTTTATATTACTTAGAATAAACAAGGTTACTTCTTAATAATGCTTTAATAGGAGTTTCATTGATTATGTGTCACTCCTGTTAGTTCATAGGAGTTTCTATTAAGCATTTACCTGGGTGCATTTTCTGTGATTATGGCAAGCTTTCAATTGGTGCACCTCATTCACTGTCTGTATTTAGCATTATCTCCTTTTTTTATTTTCATTCATCTGTAAGATTCTGTGCTATTTCTCATGGAAGTTTACAATGGTGATGGGAATACTACATAAAAAAAATTGAAGGAAATTTGTGCCCTGTTACAGATTATAGTAATATATATGCATGTCTGTTCATCTGAGAGAATATTTATTTTTTTTTTTAGGCATTCATAGTCATTTCAAAATACAGCATGCAGTGCAGCAGTTCTATCAGATACTGTATGTAATGTGTTCACATAAGCCTCTCAAAGCATAAATCTTCAATGCATGGGAGTTGTTTTATATCCCAGGCTTTCTAAACACTATACTAACTATACAGACTGTATCAATCTGATAGTTTGGGACCAGAATTACAGAACATAGAAGTGCAGGGCTGTGTGAAAGATGAGATCTCTGTATTTGAATTTTACTTGAATTGATCCATAAAGTTATTTTTAGAAGTTACATTCTCATAACATCTACATAACCTGGTTTACTCTAATCTGATTTTTCCAAGCTTTTTAAGCAGTGCTGAAAATTACTTTAGGGAATAGATTTGCTTTCAAACGGAGTTTTCAGAATAAAGTTCGGGTCATTGTGTTCCTTAAGAGATTGGCTGAACGCCACTAATAGTATGTTGTGACTGTTTTTAAATCTGACAGTTGGCTACAATACACTTGAGTAACTTCCAGCTTTATTGTCAAGCCAAGGTACGGTTTCAGTAGAGATGTTATCTGGCATCCACAGAAGATATTATCATCAGTTAGAAGTAAGATGCACTTCATCATTTTTTGCAGGTCTACTCATTATGTTGTGCCCTGCGTTTGAATTAAGTTTGCAAAAAAATATTTTATTTTAAAATGTAAGATTGCAGATTAGTAGCCTTTGAGGTTTGACATGAACATCAATAAATAAACAAAGTTTATGGAGCACATTTAGTATCTCAGTTTAGAAGGTACTTTAAAATATGTTTTCAGATTAAAATAATTAAATTTCAGAATTAGTCTCATTGATCTGAGAAAAGCCAGATTTGTAGAGATAGATAATATCCTTTATTAGACTAGTGGCTATAGCTGGAACTGTTGAAGAAGTGTTGTTTAACTATTCCATCTGGTTTATGAGAAGAATATTAATTATAATTACTTTTAGTGTAATATGGATGGAGTCAAAGTGAAATTCTGCAGCAGCATGCTCCTGGTTACTGAGAGATGCTAAGTGAAGAACACTACCAATATGGAAAGTATCACCTCCAGATGTATTTTTTTAAACACTGCTAGGGGATCGTGCCACTGCACACACAAGAAGCCTTTGAGATCCCACCTTCTCAGGCAGTTCTGTTTCTGCCCAGTTTATCTTATATTAGCAGAACAATAATAATTGGGTGACTTTTATTTATGATGCATTACTTCTAAAATGTTAACGCTTGCTTAACTGTGGGCAGTTGATTCTTTTTTTCTCTGTTTTTGGGGTGCCAAATAATTTGCCATTCCAACTTACGAAAGTCAAAATTGCTTAAAGTGTATACTTCTTTATTTTTTCCCTAGAAAGGTTATTTATTATAGAGTAAGAAGTTAGGATGGTGGATCTCCATGAATACATACACACATCAAACCCAATTCTCTCCTGACATGCCTATTCATTTAAAGGGAATAGTGCTGAAAGACAATTGGACCGATAATTGAGTCTAATAGCAAACTACCGTGCTCTAAGCTGTGTTTTCAATCTTGTGAATTTGAGCGGTACCATACAGGTCTTCAAAGCATTAAGCATTTGTGAACTGGTTTATTCAAGCTCATGAACATCAGAAGTCAAGAAGACTTTTAAAGGCATTCAGCCACCAAAAGATGCAGATTTAGATCCCTAATGAGGTTTTGAAAATCACTAGTTTGTGTGTTGAGGTCACACGTCTGATTTTGAGTCTTCAGCAGCTGTGAGCCAGTCCTTGGATGGAGGTTGCACATATATATCAGACCTAATGATTTATCAAATGGGACCTTTTATTCTAAAGGGCAGCCAACCTCATAATGCCTGCAGCTGGAGTTAAGGGAGAGAAGCAGAATGGTGGGGCTGGCCACCTCCCTGACTTGAGTTCAGTGCTGCCCAGCTCATGGCGTTGGCACAGCTGGGACGTGAAGGACCGCAGGCTGAGGGAGGCGACAGGGGTAGTGTGGCTGACTGAAGAATAATGTGAAATAATTTGCAAGTCTGACTTGCTCTTCTTGCAGAGTGGAAGTTGTTGGGATGCAGTTTCTGACGTGAAGTGAATTAACGGTAGAGATGGGGGCATTTGTACACAAATCCAGATATGGCTCTGCAAGCCCCTCTCTGGCTACCGTGTGCGGCAGAAACAGCAAAGATGGTCACACCTCCCATGTAACAGAAATATATTAAAATTTATAGCTTTTATTTGTAAACTCACAGATCATGTGCCACACTGTGTAAAGTGTGATTTTTTTTTTCTTTTTTTTTTTTTTCTTCTGGTTTAATGTTCAGAGTTAGTGTCATCTTAATTAGTTTCCACTGACAGAATAAATATTGTTCCATCTGTGCACTATTACAGTCAGCGACTGAAGGTTTGAAAAACTTGAGCAGTGGATGTCAAATAGCCTGTAAAGGGACTGGAAAGCAACTCATTTTGGATTATTTTGCATATATCACCATTCAGAAGGAGGTTATGGGAGCAATTCTCATCTGTACTGCTATCATCCCAAAATTATGCCAAAATTTTTTTTCCTTTTTTTTTCAACAGAATTTAGTTGATAATGATAATGAATACTAAAATGAAAGGATTTCATGCATTATGACAACATAAAAACATTAAGACTTTTTTTTTTTACAAGTTTTTAAATGTGTTTTAAAAGGGAAACATTTATTATCATGTTGCTGAGAATGGTTATCCTTATTTATTAGACAATCCTGAGACTAGAGGCAGAGCAACTTGTCAGGAATCTCCTTTCCTTTTCCAGTGCACATACCATGTAAAAGAAAATACACATTTATAAAAGGTAACTCTATTTGTTTAAGCCTTATTCCTGGATTCTTTGGCTGTGATTAAAGCAAATGAAATTAAAAAGCAAGTCAACACTGTATTTAGACTTCATTTTGGTGTTGTTTTGGAGGGCTCTGAAAAACTAGTCAGGCAGGAGAGACACACATAGAGTTCTCTGTAAGAAGTATAGTTAGTTTCTGGCTGCAAGTCTGTCTGACATTGAAAATATTTCTTCTGAGTAATAATCCTTTACTTAATGTGATGGAATTTTTCCAGTTCAACGTCTTGTCCTTCTTGTAGCTTGATTAAACAAATTAATTTCTATATAATTGGAAATCAGTGCAGCTCTTCATGAAGATGTTGCTCGGTATTTAAAAAATAGTCTTAAAAGAACATTAACATCTCAACTATTTAAAAAGAGACAAATCCCAGGCAGCGTCCTTAGGAAATGCTGTAGACTACATAAATCCGATTACCCAAATTCTTTCTTAGCTGAAACAGGATCATATCTGATGATATCTATGAAATGTATAGCTAATACCCCTGAGTATCCAAAAATATTCAGTATCTGCATATTATATTAATGACTGAAATTGTCCAGTATATGTCCCTTTAGATTTCCTTTTTTTTTTTTTTAATTCTCAGCAACATAAAAGTGGAGGTAACAAAATATTTATTAGCAATTATATAATGAGAAACTTTAATTTGCATAAAATTATTATATTTAAAGAGCATGCATTCAGCTATAGAAAGCAGTTGACTGCCAACCTCTTTTTCAAAGGTATAGAAATCTGTGCAGAGTTGCGGGGGGGGGGGGGGGAGTGTTTTGGTTTTGTTTTCCTATGTGTTAAAGTTATGACATGTAAAAGAAAAAAGATGCACTTGCTCTTCTGTGTTTCTTAACATGTTGAGAAATAGTACATCATTTCACTTTGAATATATTGGTTTTGCTCTTAGAAACAAATAAAACTATTGTAGACATAAGGGAGGAAAAAGCAGCACTTACTGGGAATTGAACAATTCAGCCTTCTTTACTGGAAGCTTTTGTTATTCTTTTATATAAATTTTGCTATAGAGATTAAATTATATGGCAATTTTAACCAACTAAAACTCATAAAAGAAACGGCCTTAGAGAAGTGTTATTCTACATCATGTTTAAATAATTAGACTTATGTCTTATTGAAATATATGTTCTTTGGATTTAAAAAGAGATAAAAGCATGAATATTGGCATGATTAGGAAATTATATTGTGTCATGGTGAGATTGATTGATAGGTAGTTGAATGAAAATGAACTGAAAGGCTTGTAGAAGTAAATGTGTATTCTACTACTGCTTAGACAAATGTGCTTGTGTTTACCTGAGTTATAGGAGAGTTATGCAGGTGAGAAGAGGCATCTTTCCTTTCTGTGTTTGGTTTGTGCATGTCACCATTTTTGCTGTGAAATCAGTCATAAAGGAAAGAATAAGCTCACACTGAAACAGAGAGCACTTTAACAATTTCACAATTTCACAACTGTTTTTACATCACCTTTACACCAGAAACAAACAAGTGAAGAAATGGAAACCCATCAAAATTAAATATGTGCTGAAAGGGTACGCTGTCCTTTAATGTCGGCTATCTGGTAAGGACCCCTTATTTCTTTAAGCTTTTTTTTAACCAATTTCTGTAACCAGCTAGGCCAAAGAGATGCACATCTCTGAGAAAATTATCTAAGAAAGAATTTAAAGGTTATAGTTAGAGAAATACCTTTCTATTATTCTTAAGCCATTTTATTGATTTTTTTTTTTTCTCCCCCTCCCTTTTTTTTTTTCATTTATTATCTGTCCCCTAAAGGCCTCCTACACATTGAAGTCCACAGTGGAACTCACTAGTGGGGATGAAGCAGAGAAACCACTGCAGGATTCCCTATTTCAAAGCTGAACCAATATTCACCATTGACACATTCATTCATCTGTGCAGGGTCATTGGAAATCCTCTTTCTCTAGTTTTTCCTTCCCTTCAGGGAGCAATGCTTAAAAGAGCAAACCCCTGGTGTGAAGAGATAGAAGAATTCTCAGCGTGGCCAGTGGTGCCAGGAATCGAATTAAAGTTGTCCATTTGCAGATGACTGTATACTCAGCTCCCAGCATATTCAGCTATGGGGCTTGCTGCTGACATTTTGTTTGAAATGCTGTTGGTGGCACTTAGTTGTATTTAAAAACAAAATTGGCGCAAAAAGTCGTTTCTCAAAAATAAGAAGAAATGCTGAATTTCAAAACGCATGTGGTTCCTGCTGATCCTTTTAGGTCTGGAGGTTGTTAAGGATCATGTGCCAGAGAGGTAAATAATTACAGAATTTACTTCTTTGGGTAATTTAACACTTGTCACTTATTCTGCTATTGTTGACATCTCTATTTTGGCATAAATCAGATTTTGACATTACTAAACCTACAATTTTGTTTTTCTTCGCACACATTATCTCTTCCACGTGAAAGGCACTGGGAATACACGGGCTGCCATGAAATCTGAAATGCCTGCAGTCAACACGAAGAGTGCCTCTTTATTTCAGTTTCATTTCCTGTTAATAGAGATGAACTTGGTGAACACAGTGGGGCATGTTTAGAAATTGTCAAACGGAGATTCTGTAAAAGGAGTTCTGAGAATTTAAAGAAGTCTCTGTCAGTTTGGAGGATGAAAGGATAAGCACAGTTAACCATTTGGTCACCTGCCCAAATTCCCATCCCAGCAACACAATCATACTTCCCCCAATGTGCGGGTGGCAGAGAGGTTGTTGCAGTATATCCCTATCCTTGGTGACTGCTAGGAGGTTTAATTTTTGTCACTAATTTCAAAGAAATCTCAGGCAAAGGGTATTTCTGTGAGTAACGGTGGCACGGTCTGCTGCCAACATAAATCGCAGTCTCTTCAAGAAGCATCGGGAAAGGGAAGTGGGAGAAAGAGTTGAAGGCCACAAATTATACCACTGCCTAATTATGCAGCTTTATTCATCTGACTGGCGAGATACCCACATGCATATTAGCAACACAGAGGCCTAAATTATAGACATTAATAACAACTTGAAGAAGGAAGCAGGGGAACCATCCAAACAATTTAAATTCTCTGTCATAGCAACTTGTGGCTTTAGATAGAGCTGTCCCAGAAATATAGAGTAAATTTTCTTTTTCAGCTAAATCACACAGGTGGTATCTTTATGCAGTGCATATAAAAGTAAGCTCATTGTTCATCCCGTAACCAGCACTTCTATACCCAAGTACGTGAGGTGTTATAAAGAGGTAACGTTACAGTGAGATATTTTAATCTAGCTGAATGACCTTACACAAGGGGAAGAATTTTTCCAAGAGGGGCAGCCCAGTAATGAGGGTGAGGTGTGTCCTAAAATGGCCCAGAGCTCATTCTAGCTTATCAACTACTGCTACAATTCCTAATTTGTGGGGCACTAGTGCTTTTTCTGGACAGTCTATCATTTAAAGTGCTGTGAGAGACAGTTTAATCATTTTAAGAGTATGCTGTGTAACTGATCTTGGAAGTGCCTGGTAGTCGCCAGAGATTTATTGAAAAAAACATTTGTAGCATGACTGTCTTTCCTTCGAAAATAGTCAAAATATTAAAAAGAGCAGTCATGTTCAGCAGCAGTTTTCATTGATGCATTTAGGGCATTCCTCCTCTTTAGCAATCCAGACCTTTTTAAGAAATGTCATTTCTGGTTATCCTCAAAATGGCCCATCAAAGCTACCTTGGTGCAACCTTACCTCTTAAATATCAGCCCGTGCCCTCTAACCATTTGTTATCAAGTACCTTTTAGTTCAGTCATGGCAAACTCTCTGTTTAATCCATAGAATGAACAAGACATGGATATAGCCCAAGGCATTTTTCATTAAATCAAACATAGGATATTTATTTAAAATGTTTTGGATGTTTTCTTGAAAAGGTGGCACAAGATCTTTGTATCATAATGTGCCTAAATAATTATATGCCTAATGAAAACAACGTGAAGTTTAAAAAAAAAAATCCAAACAACTAACAAAAACTTTAAGTAAGGCCATGGACAAATTTAAAGCATTCCTTAGCCTTAGAAAGTACTCGGCGAAGGCTTGCGTATAGCAGTTCTGCCTCATTTTCCTGTCTTTCATGGACTAAAGTTTCTAAATTCTTCTTCCTTGTTCCTATTGTCTACTTTACTCTTCATTCTCAGATGTATCTTCAGAACAGGTAACCCCATCTACTGGTATAGTGGGCTAGGTATTCACCTGCCACTCAGCAAGTGGGCTGACAGACTGAGACGGGATCTCTCCACGCGAGTTTCACAAGCCATCGGGGTGAGCGTGCTGAAGGGCTGTGCTGCATCTGCAGAGTTAAGTTCCTAAAGCGAGTGGCAATCCCCTAGCCTGGCCTTCAGTACACGAAGAAACCAGAAACATGCTTGATAGGTGGTAGGAACAGGATGCTGCTTTGTTAACTTCAAAAACCTTTGCTGTCCTATTTTCTGACCACCCTTTAGCACTGCTGCTCTTGATTTGGCACAGCTTTAACTTTGAGATAGAGGACAGTGCAGAAATGCCTGTAAAGAACTGGGGGAGGGGGAAGGGGAGAAGGAGACCATGTATGTCGGATACAGGAGGAAAGATGCATCTGAAAGATCTGTGTCTGGTGGAGGAGGTCTCCTGGCTCGCTGCCAGCGAATAAACTGTTAACATTTATTGAGTATAAAAAGCAATTAACTGAATGGTTTTTACCTTTTTATGAATAAAACTATGTCGTTCTCTAGGCAGAAATAATCTTGCAGTACGCTGCAGTGCAGCGGGATGATTGCTGAAAAAAGGGTCACTTAGAATTTCTCAAAAGGACATGTATTTGGGATTGCAGTTGATATAGTCTCTATTGGGATAGTCCAAAACATGTTTTTTCTAGTTGTGTATTTTTCCTGTCTGCTAGATTCCAGACTAGGCACTGTGCCATTGCTAGAGACAAATATCATCCCTGCTCTGGGAGGGGAAATAAATATATGTGTACAGTTATACATACATACATACTGAGAGAGAGAGAGAAAGATTCTCTGAACCAAAGCTTTATATTGTGTCTCTTTAAAAATCCATATAAAACACAAATACAGAATCAAAACTGTAATAGTGAGGAACATATTTCCCATCTCATGCTGCAGGGCATAAGCTAATCTGCTGCTGAGATCAGGCAGGAACCCCCCTTCAACCCTGTGTTGTTTTTCATTACACAACTGGCTGTTTGCATTATGGTTTTTATTAGAACTTGATTGTTTAATGACAAAGATACAGAGTTATGCTAAAATAAATAGAAAGCTTTATAGTGGAAAAGCAGAAAACAGACTCTATGAAAAATAAAGTAGAAGTCAAGGACTGCTACATTCTGCTATGCTCACCCCAATCCCTCCAAGGCCCGTGGACGTTTTCCTCACTCACACCTGCATTTTCTTTATTAACCCCATCCCCCAGGCAAACCCACAACTGTATTATATAGGACCTGGTGCTCTTCCTTTTGCCTCCTTCATTTTATAAGGAGATATTTCCATAAGCAATTTCAGTCAGGGAAGTTGTGTACTAGACTGCTCTACCTTTAAAGAAAGACCTACTAGGCAAGTCTGTGTGTTTAAACCAATCTGAAGTGCAGGGAATATTGTCTGCCATAATACAAAGGATTCCAGTTCTGTTGGACAAATGTTCTCATCTGCTGCAAGTCATCTATTATGTAGCTTTTGTAAAGGTGTCATAATAGAACAGTAACCTCAGCAGTCCGCAGAGTTGGTTTGTGTGCAATCGTTCGGACAAGTGGTTGCTTCTGTTTGGAACAATTAAGTTTATTTTTGGGTTTTGGGGAGCTTTGGTTTTTTTAGAAAAGCCAACAAACAAACAATGCAGAACGCCAAGTGAAACAATTTGATATGGTATTTCATCCAAGCCGCTCTCTACTCCACAAAAAAAATCTAAATAAAATTGCCATAAACAAGAGAACGGAGAAATCTGAGGTGTTCTGTACTCAAAGGCACCCTACGGATTGTTTATGGTACCTTTTGCTGAAGGGCAAACTGTGATTGATGCTGGGTCCTGACTGGGAAAAGTTGGGCTGTAATATTGGAATTTCACTGATGGAGAAGAAAATAATGTCTATGCTGCTGTAGAAGGTGCAATAGATTTCACATGGACTCCAGTTTCTGCTATTTATGCTGTCTTTTCTTGGAGTTGGCCTGAGACGAGCCACTCCAGGGCTCACCTTAGGTTTCGATAACAGCAAACATTACCACTAGAGCCGTCTCTTCCTGCCTGGCCATGCCCCTGTGGAGAGTCCTCACCCTCTGACACCATGGAGGCGCTGGCCGATGGCAGCACCTTAACTTCAAGATGGGTCGTAAGGTTCTTCGCGCTGTCCTTTTTCTAGGATCCTACTGCTGCTTCTCACCAATTCACAGTGTTTTGGGGCAAATTCTGACTTGAGTTTAACCTGCCCCTGTAGCTTCACCTCCTTCTTTGACTTCCTACACTTTTGCAATTTCTTGCGCTAGTCTGTACTCTTGTATATATGACACTCCATCTCAGGGTAGCAGCCTGTAAGTGGTGTAAAATTTGGTTGGTCCTAATTCTGCAATGGAAACTCCTCTAAGAGCCCGATAAAGAAGGCTTTTGTGATCAGGCTAAGCAGGCCTAGAGATATCAGAAGGAAGAGTCTCAATTTCTATTGAAAGTCAGGCATTGTTTGGGGTCAGGATCTTAGGTGAGCAGACTGGTGTTTTGTAGGCTTGATAAAATACCGATGGATCTGAGGCTCAAAAGTGATTTTTTTTTTTTTTTTTTTTTTTTTTTGGTGGTAGTGCTAGGGTGCAGAAGGAATACACTGAAGGTTCCCCCCACTTTAATTTTACATTAGAAGTAAGAAAGGATGGTAACCATAGTTTTATAATGATGCCTAAGATACCTCCTGTGGATGCTACATTTCTGTCAACCTCAGTTTTAAACTACTAAAAATATCATAATGTATAGTATTGAAGGACTTATTGATGAGCAATTGATGCTTCAGAGCATCTGTGCTTAGTAAAATCAACGGTACAAAATGCATATTATGTATCTTAGAGCATCGGGTTGTCACTCACAAATGATAGGAAGTTTAATGCATTATTCAGAAGTACAAGAGGAGGCAGTCCAAAGCAGCTGTGGAGTCTCTGTTATTTTATTTTATGTTATGTTATGTTATGTTATTTTATTGAGAGCAGAAGCTTAGTGTGTGACTCAAAGGTGCAGAGTTTGGAATTGCGTGATAGGGTAGGCAGCAGTACTAAAAACGTTGGATCTGAGTACAAATTCAGTTCAGACTTAAGATACTGGAAGATATTTTGATCTGAAAGCTACAAAAACCCATCTGGGAATGAGTTCGGGGTGTGGGGTTGGTTTTTTTGGTGTGGGTTTTTTTTTTTTTTTACCTTTTCCACTTTGTAGTAGTGCAAAGAAGCGCATACCACAAAATCAAATAAAACTGGCATTAATTTGGTAGTCTCAGTTCTCATAGTCCTATTGATTCAGAAACCTGCAAACAGATATGGAGGCTTAGAGGTTGCATTTAGGATTACTGAAGTTTGGGGGCTAGGGTATGTGAAAGATGTAATGAGAGCACTCATTCAGTAAAGGAACGCTTCTTAACATCTTAACATGGAATTCTGATATAAAAATCTCAGTTCAAAAGAATTAGTCGTCTTCATTTTGTTGGTGGTTTCATTATTGATTACTCATCTTTATGTGCTTCTTTCCAAAGTCTTGGCCGCCGACACAAACCTTCTCCAGCCGAATCTCTAGTAAGCAAAACAACATTTGCATCCCTATGTATTTCTCCTAGTGGGAGACAAAAAAGTAGTCTTGGTCATTTCTTATTGATAACTTTAAATATTATGTCAGACCTAAATCAATCTGGTGAGTGAACAGTGGCTATTCCTCAAGATTCGCTCTGGATATTTAATTAGCTAGAGCTTATACATGCCATTTATTTTCTTTTTTGCCTCTTTCAGCATTTGTTAGCTACTAGTATTGATATGACTAGTGCAGCGAGGTATACATCTAGTTAAATTGAACTTTCTATTGATGAAAACTTATCTCTTGCTGATGGCTGTGTTTTATGAATAATATATGTCACAATGTTACATTTTCAGAGCTATGGTGTTCTTTACATTAGGAACTTGAGTTTTTTGGTGCTAAGTAGGTACTAGGAGTTGATGGTATGTGAAATGTGTAGGAAAAACAGCATAAGCTCTATATGCGTGTGTGTGTATACGTAAATATATACATATATTATACACCCATAATTTTATTTTGAAACCAAGCAATTTGCTGTATTTTTTCTCAAGCATTTTTAGCTGTTACTGTGGAAGGAGAACTGACAAGTGTTTCTTCAAGTATCTCTTTTTATTGGCCATTTTTGTTCATTATCATTCAGCTGGTGACAACAACATTTATTATTTGTATATTAATGACTGGAAATTGTTAAGTGATGGAAGAGCAGTCAAACAAAGCTAGGTGGAATTAACTTTATGCATGCCTGGTAGATGATACCTGACTTACAGTACTCTGTGCATTCCCCAAATACTCTCTGATTAAGTACCATTTACAGAGCTAATCCAGTCTAGCACAGTCTTTTAAGCAGTTTTAAATTTTGTTCTGGAAATATTATTGAACCCCAAGTATTTTCAAATATATTTTCAGGGGGGAAAAAAAAAGTCTGTATTGCAGTAAATCTATCATCACAGCTACCAATTCCTTGAGCTTAATTATGACACTACTAAATGTGAAAATCTATTCAGCGCTAGGAACACTTTTCACATTACATTCACGCTAAAGATTGGCTGTTAAGAGCTCATTACTGGTAGTTTTCTAAAGAGCGGTTTATTAAACACTGTTACCTAATAAGCATCTTTGGTGGTGCAAATTGCTGAAAACAGTAATGAGTCTGATTAGACTTCATTTCAATTACGACAGCTTGTCTAGCAAAAAAAAAAAAAAAAAAAAAAAAAAGAAATCTCTCCTTGATGCTTTGGAATCTGGCTACAAGGCATTAGATGGTTTAAAAGGAAAATGCCACCTCTGTGTTTCCTTTCCACAGTTCAGTAATGAATAGAGAGCTGTCCAAGTAGCCGTCCAATTTAACACATTGGAAAACTAGATGGGCAGCGTTGGAAGCACAATCCTGTTTGCTTAAAAATTCTACAAAGGCTTTTCAGTTAATATACCTAAATAGGGTCATATTTAGGTTTCCTCTGCTTCCCTTGCGTAAGAAAATAAAGCCATAAGAAGAGAGAAAATTAAAACGATTCACTCCTACCTGCTTTGCAGAGGTTATGCATTCCTCTGATTAGTGTAATGCACCTTTCAATTGTTATCTGTAAATCTTTTATAGATCTGTAAGATCTGTAAATCTTTTACTTGCAATCACAAAACTCTCACAGCTTTGACGGTACCTCATAATTTAACCTGTTTCTTTTTTTTTAACTTCTAAAAAATTTTTCAAAGTAAAACCAAAGCTTAATAAATTTATACTACTGGTATCAAATACTTCAGTGAATATTTGTTAGTTTATGAACTTAATTTTTGATGCTATGTGTGTTTAACTGTATTAATGTTCAGCTTTCTTTTAAGTTGTTCCTGTATGTTACTTACACATTCTGGGTGAAAAGAGGTGCGTTAATGGAAAAAAGAATTTAACCTGATAGTTGCTGAATATTTAGTAAAGTCCCAATGTTCCTGTTGATAGTGTAGAGCATTTTTAATATTACATTCATGTGCATGCACTTTTATAATATTATTTAACACAAAATTTGATGGAGAGTTTTGTAACTAAAGCCTTGTAATAAAATCTGACTGGAGAAATGACAAAAGGAGGACACACGTGGAAGATGCGGTGCTGCTGAAGGTGGTATGTTGGGCTGGGATCTCAGTGTGGCTGAAATCAGGCTTCTGTCCAGTCAGTTTTCAGCAAATTTTAGGAAGGTTCACATTTGGGAAAGTTTGAAAGCCACCTTATTAGGCATAGGAAATAAATCAGAAACTGAGCCAGTGCAGCAAATATCAGAAGTCTCTGTCTAGATTTTAATGAAATATTTTCTGTGATGAGTTTTTATTATATATGTGGCACAAAACCAAAATGCTGGTGAACAAAACATTGTTTGTGTAGTTAACTGCTGAACAATTGTTGCCTAAAAAGGGAATAATAAAGTAAAAAGTGGGGCACGTTTATCTCCTTCACAATAAATTGTAAACTTCAGTGGTTCTTGTGACTTCAAACCAGAGAAGTGACAGGAGAATCAAGCCCGTGAACCTCAGGGTCTAGGCATCTCATACTGACACGACAAACCCTTTTTGGCTCTTTTTGTGACGCTACCTTTCTACCTTCTCTTTGAAATTCTTACAGTTAGCTGTGATATATTGTATATTTTGTGAGAGAAAGGAATTTCATCAGTGTGCATCATCGAACATCAAGTAAAATAGCGCATTTTTTTTGTTTTTTAAAACATCATACAAACACAAGTGCTATTATTCAGCTATACAAATGTGTGCCTGGAGTGCGCTTTAAGATGCTAATCAGTGGAGCTTGACTTCTGTACCCTGAAGCAAATTTTAAAACTATTTCATCATTAGGTGACTACATATGCAGTAACACTATGGACAAAATTACAGGAAAAATAACACATTTTATTGTAATTTAAGCTATCAACAGTGCTCAGTTAGTTATTGATATGATCATTGCATGCTTTAGATTTTTGCTGTCTCTTGAAGGCTGTCTACGGAAAAGGCTGAATTTGTGTGACAGCTGCAAAGGAATGTGACATTTTATCAGCTGGGCTCTATCATTTCTTTCTGTTTTTAAAGCCAGTGCGTTATTCTCCTCTGCCCCTTGAAATGCCTGTGCACCCTCTCAGCGACATACTGTGTGTTTCAGGACATGGCTCAACTTTTCCTGTTGCAGGATGAACTTTGCTCTTTTTGAGAAAGGAGAATCAACATACAACATGAGGAGTTAGGTTTTTTTCCTTCCCACTCTCTCCAGGAATATGGCAAAAATATCAGCATAAACAGAGTTAAATTTCTCAGTTAAGACATTCTCTCTCTGGTGCAAGTGTGTGTGTAAAATGTATAAGTGTATATGCATATATATAGAAAGAGATTTCTATATTTGTCTATAGAACATTCCCTGTTCCTCCTTCCCCAGTCCCCCGGATAATTTGTCAAGCTAACTGAACAATCTAGAAAGTTCCTTTCAAACGCTCAGAAAACAATACAGTAAGTCCCAAACCAAGAGCATGCAAAAAATAGGCTATATTCCATTTTTCAGTAGTTAATTCAGATGCATTTTATTCAATGAGCAAGAAAGAATCTCTGGAATTTGTGGAATACAATAATTGAAAGGTTTAAGTGGGGAAAAGATTTAGCTCAGCTTAGTGTTTCTAGGATGTCAGTTCTTTGGTTATGCTTCTGCTTTTAATCTTGTTTCTCTGCTTTGGGGGGAGCAGGAAGGAAAGGAAGGGTCAGCTGTTCAGGCAGCCAAGCCCGGGAAGGAGCCGTGCCGGAGCTCTGTTTTCCCTAAGAGCGTGATTAGTACAGTTCTGATGACTTAGCTAAGGTGTTCCCTGCCTTGGGGAGGAAATCTCGGGTTCCCTGTGATAACATCATCCCTTCTTACAACGTCATCTCTCATGTTGAAATACAGACGTTTGTTTGGGTTTTTTAATGGAGAGAGCAAAGAAGCGTACTGGTCGATAATACCAGAATACGCGGGATATTCTCTTTGGAAAGACAGCGTACGCCAGTGCTAGCCGCTCCGATGCTTATAGTAGAGAGAAATGTGTGTCGTGTGTGTCTGGTACGACGAGGAAAAGGGAGAGAGTGGATGAGCTCTGCTAAGAGCTCCCTGCTCTTAATCCTGGGCCACGTCAGGAGCATTCTAAAGCAGTTTATCTTCATATGTCGTCTTGTATATAAGAAACAACACTAAACCCACCAAAACTCATTTCATATGTAGCTTTTTCCACAGCCTTCAGATCAAAGTTATTTTCTTCAGGCTGGACTAAATTATACGCAGGTCCCAGGAGTGAAGGACACTGAATTAATGCACTATGTCACCCAGTCCTGGCTATAGAATATTTTTATCGAAGTGTGAGACGCAACATCTCTTTACTATTTCATTAAAAATTAATGTGCAGATTGCCAAAAAGCAAAATGCATAAATAATATAAACAAATTTTGCAAAAGCTTTGTACACTGTGGAGTCATCTCAAGAGGGATTTTTTTTCTTGAGTATCAGATTATTTCTATATATACATTTAATCAGTATTTGTTCTCATTTAGCTAATTAACAGAGGTACTCTAATCTCAGTAAAGCAACTGTTTATACCTTTCCTATGTTGGCAGGTTTTGGAATAAGCGCTTTAAAAGGAAAGCAGTATTCCTGGTTACAGGCTGGAGCATTGTGTTATTGGCCCATATAAATTTGCTTTTTCACTCTTGTTAGTTGAGTGTATTGGGTCAAACCTGACTACGGTTATTTGAAACTTACTGAAATTGATCTTTGCCTCCATATTTGTAAGGCGAATAGAGCTGGTTAGATAAATCTCTGGAATTAACCTTCTCTTGCTGTACATAAAGCTATGAAATACATACATACTTTTTTTTTTTTAAAGTATGATGACTGAAAAATATATAAAAATCATAATGTAGTGGAATTTATACAGAGTGCTACTGCTGTTAATTGGAAGGAAATATAGTTTAAATAACTCTTGCTATGTATCTTGGTTTTGTGTTTTAGAGCAAGATTATTTTATAACATTTTGGAACAGCATGATATAAAAAATAATTCAGCATCACTTAAATCTCTATTTATTGTGCACCCACTTTGTTCGAATAAAGTATGTCCCTTTATGGCAGTTTTAACCCCATTTATCCTCATGCACAAGTGCTCACCTGTTATTTACTCACATAAGAGAAGGTCGATACTGCAGAACAAGGGGAGTGCTCTGTTGTGACATAAAGCATACATATTCATTAGCTCTGCTGTCCCTATGGACACGTGTGGTATGTCCTGATGATCTTCATTTGGCAAAAGGAAGTGAGCTTAAGAAGGAAATTGTCTTAATGGATTTAAGATACGTGGAAAAAAAGGTTTTAAAAATGCTTCATTTACAGCGAGGAACCAAGCAATAATTCTAAGTGTAAACGAAAAAGAATCCTGTAAAAGGAACAATTTACTGAATCATGATTAGCAACACAAACGGAAAAAATAATAGAATCCAATATTTGAAAATTATAATTTTCAGATTTTTTTTTTTCCTGGAAGAGTTTAGGTCAGGATCTGAATGTTCCATATGAGGCTCCCTAGTGCTGAAAATTCATTCCTTTTGCTTCTCACTTACTTGCCAAAAAACAAGTTCAGGGCTCTGTGTTTCACGTGCTGCAGTTTGTGTGATTATGTGAGAAACACGATAAAGCAGTGAGTATATTTTATCTGCTCTGCTTTTAAGGATTTGTGTTATGTTCTTTCAAGGTAAATGTGCTTCAAACTCCACTTCTGGAAGGGGAACCAAGGAAGAGGCTACTTCTGCTATTTTGTTGCTTAAAAGGAGAGTATGCATTTTGCTGCACTTCTAAAGGCTTCAGTTGGGTTTATCGGAGGCTTGAAGTAAGCACTTCAGTGGGAGCAGAATTGTGCTCCAGGTCTAAACTATTTTGCATTTGCAAATATGCATAAATACTTGTGCCAAGTGGCCAAACTCCATATTCATTTATGACTATATTTTATCACGTGGATACTTTAATTCACAGAATCACTAGAGTTATCCTGCAGTAGTTATATTGATTCTCATGTTTATATAGGCATAAATTGCACATTATGTGGTATATTAAATCTTTTAAAAATACATTATAGCTATAAGCGTGTGTTCAAGGGACTACAAAACGTGACTTTGTTTTACAAGTTATGCTTACTTTTGTTTACAGTTACTGTTCTTCTGCGTATTCTCTCAGAAATTATTATGGTCTTATTCATTTGGCATTGACAAAATACGCTAGGTCTTTTAAAGGCATGGTACTGTTCGGAGGTACTTGACAGAAACAGCTTAAAAATGCAAAGCCTCGGAAGAGGAAGCTTATCGTAAGTTAAAAGAAAACTCATTGCAATTATTGTCTTCATTAGCGTGTTTTCTAGTCGGTTTAGAAAAGTGTTAGGAGCAAACGAGTACAGTGAGGGCAGACTATCATAGTAAAATATTTTAAAGATAAACTACAATTAATCACAAATATGACCAGTTCTCTCTATAGAAGGGTTCTGACACATGCGTGCATAAATGGTTTTACTTATGGTACACAATGATAGTGCATCACTGTGATTACGCTGCAAGGACAGAGCCCTGAACTGAGAATGTTTTTGTGCTTAAGGACTGCTGCCACAGAGAAACCGATACCTCCGAGGTGGGCAGCATCCTGGGAGGTCCCATGTGGTGCCTAAGTAATAGCTACAGTCCCTATCATCCACATCTGTGGGCTGCTGCCTGGTTGGCCTACGGATCCAACCTGCTTCAGCTGGCAAAATATGATAGTGTCATCTCTGGACCCAGTTTCCCTTTGCTTGCTTGACTATTATTTCTCCTTATTTCTGTTTCATAATGCCTTTGAAGCTGATGGATCTGCTAAAGGCCATTTAGCCAGAAATGTCTTTGCGACTATCAAAGGCGCTGCTTTATGTAAATGGCAGGGAGGGGGCTTGGAGGGAGAGAACTCATTTGCTGTAAATGTATTGCAATTTGCTGTTGTGAGGTGTGAAAGTGTGATTTAAAAGGAATAATCATTTGTCAGTATTTAAATTAGATAATTGGGATGTATTAGTTTGAGATTCCATGTCTGGAATTTCATTTTTAAGCAGTCTGGGCTCTCCTAAAATATGTTGCGTTTTTCTTACTGCTTTTATCTTTAAGTGCTGTTGACATATATGTGATCCTCAATATTACTTGCGATTTAAGTGTTTTGTTTTAAAGATTGAAATGTTTTCACTAGCCCTGCTAGATGGGAATCATATTGTAAACACCCTGCCAACAGCTTGCTCCCACTGATGCGCGTGGCATGCGTAGGCCATATATAATAAGAGGAAGAACAGACCCCTACCAAGAAAACGCTGAGAGCACTTTCCAGGCCTGTTTTCATGAGTTTGTGACTGCCACTTACTGAAAAAAGCTTCCAAAGTTGGGCTCGTATGGCTGGGCAGCTCAGTTGGAGGCTCTTCCTCCCACTGAATCCTTTGACGTCAAAGGAGTTCCTCATGGACTGGAGCAGAGGTCTTCACTGAGTAATTAGAAAATAAATGTGGGAATCATTTTCTTTCCTTTTTTTTTTTTTCCTGCAAAACATAATTAGCTCAATCCACTCTTCAAAATCCCTCCTGTTTCCAATTAAGAGAGATCAGTTGCACTATCTTCAAACAGCTGAAATTATGCTTATTAATAAAAAATGGAGTGTAAAAGAAATGTTTTATCTTGAATTAATTTTTATTATTATGGGACATATGACAGTATACAGTCTTACAAAATATTATCAGATTTAGTACAAACCCAGGGAGTTGTGTGTCCTACATCTCGAACAGCGGTTACGGCATGACTCATTTATTCAGCTCTGTCCCATGCTTAAGAAGGATTTTAAAATGTGGATTTAGGGCCTGATCCTCAAGGTACTAACACCTTCGGCTCACACCGAAGTATGAAGTTTGAGGAGTCCTGGCACGTTCCCAGTGAAGTGCCTATTTAAGTCAATAGCTGTTTTGGCAAAGCTGATCTCTGCATGTCCACAAGAAGCAGTCCCCTGGCTAAAATCATTATGGTCTGTTGTGTAAATACTCAATGTCTTGAATAATTGGAGACAGGGCTGAAGGTAACAGTTCAGTGGGCAGAAGCAACTTTTGGAGTCTTTGGCTAAATGTGTAAGCAATCCAAAGTGATGAAGTTCACATCCACTTGCAAGTCTAGAGGGAAAAGGGATGGTCGTACTCAGAGCTGTGGTTTTGGAGTTGTTTCCCACCTTGCAACAGTGTGCTCCTACGAGTCTGTTACGGGCAGTTATCTGAAGCATCTCATTTACTTGTTCGCCCTTGGTACAGTCTACCCCTTTTCAACAGCACGTTAAGCAGTTGCTCAGATCGTATTGACCTACATGCCTAAAGTTAAGAACCTGCTTGAGCTACTGATGTTTACAAATGAACCCGCAGACCTGTGCTAGATAGGACCTAAGGCACTCTAGGGATGAACAGGGCAGGAACAGAGAGACCACAACAGGAGAAGAATTACTTTCTTTTGCCTCAGATATGTTGAAGGAATGGTTGGAGGCCCCTGACCCAAACTGAAACTTTGGTAGCTGGTTGGGAAGGTTGGTGTGGTGCCCTGTTTCTAGTTCCTCATGCACAGTAGCTCTGTGTTATTTAGGGCTTCTTCCCCAGTATCTCTGGAAGTGCAATGCAACCTCTGGAAGTGCATATGCACAATTGCATCATATGATTTAATTTTAGCTTGATTATTTTATTAGAGATGTGAATAGATGAGAGGTTTACTAAAGTCCCAGTGTTCTTTGTCTAAAGCAGATCGTTGCTAACCAAGTTGGTTAGTTGGAAGGTGATTGTCATCGCTTGGACTTGTCTGTGGGACACCGTAAATCCTTTGTTGTGTTTTCACCCAGTGTGATCCTAGCTAGTATTTCTGGACTTTTCCATGCCTGTTTTCAACAGAAACCCTTCTATTTAAACTGAAAGGAAAGCCTAGTTATTTATTTTTATCTTCTGTAACAGATAACAGCCCCTGTGAGGGGCTGAGCAGTTTGACCTGATACTGAGGGCACCAGCGGAGGAGGGTTCTTTGTATGCAGAAACTCACTCGCGCTCCCAGCAGGATCGGGCCCCGCTGGACATCCAGGATGTATAGAACATTGCTTGTTCCTTTTTGCATTCAGATTACAATGTTATTTTTTCCTAACTCTGGCATTCTTTCTTTTTTCTGTTTTGTTTATTTTAATTCATAAATCTGAGTATGTAAGTGGATTTCTGCCACATGGAATTACTGTATGTGAAACCGATGAAGTATTATATATTAGATCTTACATTTTCAGGCTAAGTGCGCAAAAGTAGAAGGCAAAAAAAAATGATCAAACAGTTGGTTCAAAGTAATTGAATAATGAAATTGTTGACTATAATTACTTTAAATGTAATTCAGATAGAACCAACTGGAAGAATTATGGAGGAGGGATGTATAGCAGGGCTGTCAGGACAAGGAAAAATAGATACTGCTAAAAAAGCCTACACTGCCTCTCCTATATAATGTATTAAATTTATCTTAAAAGCAATTCTCTGATAAGTACATACCTGTACTTAAAGAACAGAATCCTTTCCTTTTGCCTTTTACAGACCGTACCAGCACAGTTTACACAGTTCAAAAATGTCGATAGCTCAGAGGATTCCTAAGTTAGCAAAGATTTTTTTGAAAAATACATTCAGCCTTGCTTTGCTTCTGGATTTTCAGTAAGTTATTAAGTAAATACACTATCTGCAGGACGATGGTTTATGTCAGAGTTTAAATTACACTAAAAAAAAATGCAACCTCTAAATATGCCCTTATTTACCTGATTTTAGATATTTATATCAGCATTTGGATTCCTAACAAAAGAAATGCAGGAAGGTGTATCAGCTCAAGCAAAAAGCAACTAATAAAATATGGTTTAAAATATGGAGAGGAAGTGGCTGCAAACATTAAGCAACTGGGGGGGTGGGGTAGTGTTTGCATTAATTAAAAGAAACTGTAACCTTTTTTTTTTCCTCCCAAATCAGACATTTGACTTTCGTCAAATAATTATTGAACTACTAACAAATGGAGTCAAACCTAGCAAAAGTTTGCTGCTTTTTTGATTAATATCAAATTGAGGAAATGGCTATTTGTGCCCCCCAGTCCAGACCATTCCAGTGGACTCCATGTAAATACAGATTTCTTCACTGCATACTAATGTAAAAAAATATGCTTACGGTTAACTATTAACCTATGCTTCCAAACAACACTAATGATTGCAATGTGCTGGAATAAATGCTCATCTTTCATCAGATGAGAACAGTCCTGTTCTCTTAAGCTTATCTAATCAAAGCCTAATCCTGCCTTTACAGCCTTTGTTAAATGCATTGGTATTTAATATGCATCAATAAATAAACTTTCAATTATTGTGCAGTGAGCATATCCAAAGATAGCATGACAATGTGAAACTACTGGTCTATCTAGCAATTATTCCAAATAAAGAATGCTGATGGTGTGATTCCCCCCTCCTCTTAGAACGGATAATTCAGATTTTCTGACATTCTTTTGCAGCCTCATAATAAGGAAAATAAATTAATCTAGACAAATAAAATCCAAAGAATTGAATTTTTACACCATCTACATAAATCTCCCCACTGTGCCTAGAAATAGAATTATTTTATTTTAAAAGCACGTGATCCGTTCTAAATAAAAAAGACCAATTGATGAAATTTTTAAAGTATTTGTGAAAGGTATTTTGAAAAGCTTGCTAAGTGGGTGGTGTATGATATATGTTATTGTGCTCTGACCTACTGCATTATTTTATCTCTTTAAATTGAATAGTCTTTCTTTTACAAGCCATTAAAGACAATGTGTGAAAAGCATATTCATTAACTACAGTACAGGTACTAACCCAGCCAGATTCTCTGCTCCATCCATGCCTATTTTACCTTTTTTTTTTTTTCAAAAGTTTCACTGCTGCTTTAGTGCATTCTTTGTGAAGAGTCTTTCTCATGGCATCCGTTCATTAGTATC